>NC_073630.1:54476818-54779848 GCF_029407905.1 Bubalus kerabau | reverse complement strand
GAATTTTGAGCATTACTTTACTAGCATGTGAGATGAGTGCAATTGTGCGGTAGTCTGAGCATTCTTTGGCATTGCCTTTCTTTGGGATTGGAATGAAAACTGACCTTTTCCAGTCCTGTGGCCACTGCTGAGTTGTCCAAATTTGCTGGCTTATTGAGTGCAGCACTTTAACAGCATCATCTTTCAGGATTTTAAATTATTCAACTGGAATTCCGTCATCTCCATCAGCTTTGTTTGTAGTGATGCTTGGCATATTTCATTGCTTAACACAGTATAGTAAGTAAGTGACCTAGTTGCATCAATGAAAACATTAAAGAAAGAAAATGTTTTCAGTGTGCTCCTAGTATAAATATCTATAAGGTCTATCCTATTAGGATATCTGCATACCTTCATTTGTTGCAACACATTTATGTATCAATCATTGAGCAGACAATGGCAACCCACTCCAGCAGTCTTGCCTGGAAAATCCCGTGGACTAAGGAGCCTGGTAGGCTGAAGTCCATGGGGTCGCTAAGAGTCAGACAGGACTGAACAACTTCACTTTCACTTTTCACTTTCATGCATTGGAGAAGGAAATGGCAACCCACTCCAGTGTTCTTGCCTGGAGAATCCCAGGGATGGGGCAGCCTGGTGGGCTGCCATCAATGGGGTCGCACAGAGTCAGACACGACTGAAGCGACTGAGCAGCAGCAGCCCCATTCCACATGTATACATAATTTTTATATTAAAATTACTGAGAATTTGATTAACTGGAAGCCAAGGGAATTTAAGGGAAATTATTTGTAGGAGACAATCTTAAAGAAATGTAAGGATAAATACAAGACTTATGGCTATTTTCCGCAGGGTCAAGGCAATATTCTCAAGTAGTTTGAATTATTCCTTCTATCATTAATGAAGGAGAAAACATTGGATGTTATCATGGGCATTAAAAACGGAGTGATGTATCTTAGATTAGTGAAACTGTAATAACAGAAGAGTGAGGTCTTAATGCAATAAGATTGTTGGCCTTATCATGAAAAAGGACACCAAAGATATCTCTCTCTCAATCTTTCTGCATACCCTCTCAGAGAAAAGGCCATGTAAGGACACTGAGAGGGCACCATCTGCAAGTCAAGGAGAGAGGTCTCACCAGAAGCTGCTCTGCTGGCATTTGGAGCTTGGGCTTCCAGAAGTGTGAGAAAATAAATTTCTTTGAGAAAATAAATAAACCATGCAGTCTGTGCTATTTTGTCATAGGAGCTTAACTTCATTAATAATTTCCAAGGAAATTGATGGGTGAATAATCTTCTAATGTTTAGTAGAGTGATAATCTTCTAAGTTGAGGTAAATTTATAATATTGTGTTCTTGAACAGGAAATAAATTGTGGCCATGCTAGGTTTCTGAATGAACACTCTTTATAAATATTATAACTATAAGCAATTATGAAGACATTCTCCTAAAATAATTACTCCTCCAATTCATCATAATTTAAAATCAGTAGGAATTTAAATCTCACTATAACCTTCATTATCATTACCTAGAATTTATTATTTAATGGCAGCATGATTCTGAAAATCACTGTCTCAGAAATATCATGTAATTCTCTAGCTAAGTATCTTGGCTAATTTTTATGTTCATTGTCACTATCTGAAATTGTCATGTTTTAATCTCCTTGGTATCTGTTTGCCTTACTAGAATGAAGGAATAAGAGTAAAATATTTTTCTGTCTGCTTCTCTGCTATATACCAGAAAATCAGACTCATTGTAACACACAGTAGGAACTTTATTAAAGAATTGAATTAATTTATATAAAAATGAATCAAGATTTGAGTCCATGAAAATATTTTTCAAGTCTCTTTTATATATATTTAAACATATATATATAAACACATATATATATATATTATATATATATATATATTATATATATATATATAATGTTTACAATGATGTGTTTCTTTAAAAGATACTTCACTCCTCCTCACTGTTATCAGAAATAAGTTTCAAATGAGACAAGATGACTTCCAGATTCTGGAAACCAATTAATACACAGACCTAACTAGATTGCCACAGGTCACCAGTGAAAGTCCAAATCTTAAGGAGCGGAAATAACAGAATCAAGTGAATCTGGCAGACAGATGGCAGTCAAAACAAAGGGACGTCAAAACATAGCAGAAAAAATAGGTAAAAAAATTACTGAACGCTAGGCATTTTCCAAATACTTACAAGATCTTTTGCACATGTAAGGAATACTATTTGTACATTTTAAACCATAAGCTTTCTTTTTCTATGTCTACTGTCCTATGACTAGCATCTACTAGAGTATTGTCATTTATTACTCTATATTGAGAACAGATACAGCCTGGAAAAAAAATGTTACATTAAATTCTAAGCGAATTTTTGCTCTTAATGTGTTAGATTCTATAGTGATTCAGATATATGTATATATACATGTATATATGTATACATATACACTCATATATATATGTGTGTGTGTGTGTCTCTGTGTGTGTGGTTGTGGTTGTTGTTGTTGTTATTGTTCAGTTGTTAAGTCACATCTGACTCTGTGATTCCTTGAACTGCAGCACGCTAAGCTTCCCTATCCTTCACTATTTCCTGGAGTTTGTTCAAACTCATATCCATTGAGTTGGTGATACCATCCAACCGTCTCATCCTCTGTCACCCACTTCTCCTCCTGCCTTCAATATTTCCCAGCATCAGGGTCTCTTTAAATGAGTTAGCTCTTTACATCAGGTGGCCAAAGTATTGGAACTTCAACTTCAGTATTAGTCCTTATAATGAATATTCAGGATTGATTTCTTTTAGGATTGACTGGTTTGATCTCCTTGCAGTCCAAGGGACTCTCAAGAGTCTTCTTCAGCACCACAATTCAAAAGCATCTATATGTGTTCTTTTTCAGATTCTTTCCCATTAAATATTATTACAAAGTATTCAGTATAGCTTCTCTGCATTTTTTTTTTCTTAAGTCACAGAAAGTGAAATAACTTAGAACTAAAGCACCTTTTGCACTCAATATGCCAGCAAATTTGGAAAACTCAGCAGTGGCCACAGGACTGGAAAAGGGCAGTTTTCATTCCAATCCCAAAGAAAGGCAATGCCAAAGAATGCTCAAACTACCACACAATTGCACTCATCTCACACACTAGTAAAGTAATGCTCAAAATTCTCCAAGCCAGGCTGCAGCAATATGTGAACTGTGAACTTCCAGATGTTCGAGCTGGCTTTAGAAAAGGCAGAGGAACCAGAGATCAAATTGCCAACATCCACTGGATCATGGAAAAAGCAAGAGAGTTCCAGAAAAGCATCTATTTCTGTTTTATATACTATGCCAAAGCCTTTGACTGTGTGGATCACAATAAACTGGAAAATTCTGAAAGAGATGGGAATACCAGACTACCTGATCTGCCTCTTGAGAAATCTGTATGCAGGTCAGGAAGCAACAGTTAGAACTGGACATGGAACAACAGACTGGTTCCAAATAGGAAAAGGAGTACTTCAAGGCTGTATATTGTCACCCTGCTTATTTAACTTCTATGCAGAGTACATCATGAGAAATACTGGGCTGGAAGAAGCACAAGCTGGAATCAAGATTGCCAGGAGAAATATCAATAACCTCAGATATGCAGATGACACCACCCTTATGGCAGAAAGTGAAGAGGAACTCAAAAGCCTCTTGATGAAAGTGAAAGTGGAGAGTGAAAAAGTTGGCTTAAAGCTCAACATTCAGAAAACGAAGATCATGGCATCCGGTCCCATCACTTCATGGGAAATAGATGGGGAAACAGTGCAAACAGTGTCAGACTTTATTTTTCTGGGCTCTAAAATCACTGCAGATGGTGACTGCAGCCATGAAATTAAAAGACGCTTACTCCTTGGAAGGAAAGTTATGAACAACCTAGACAGCATATTCAAAGCAGAGACATTACTTTGCCAACAAAGGTTCGTCTAGTCAAGGCTATGGTTTTTCCTGTGGTCATGTATGGATGTGAGAGTTGGACTGTGAAGAAGGCTGAGCACCGAAGAATTGATGCTTTTGAACTGTGGTGTTGGAGAAGACTCTTGAGAGTCCCTTGGACTGCAAGGAGATCCAACCAGTCCATTCTGAAGGAGATCAGCCCTGGGATTTCTTTGGAAGGAATGATGCTAAAGCTGAAACTCCTGTACTTTGGCCACCTCATGGGAAGAGTTGACTCATTGGAAAAGACTCTGATGCTGGGAGGGATTGGGGGCAAGAGGAGAAGGGGACGACAGAGGATGAGATGGCTGGATGGCAGCACTGACTCGATGGCTGTGAGTCTGAGTGAACTCTGGGAGTTGATGATGGACAGGGAGGCCTGGTGTGCTGGGATTCATGGGGTCGCAAAGAGTCAGACTCGACTGAGCGACTGATCTCTCTGATCTAAAGCACCTTTTGATTTATAAGGATTTGATATTTGAAGAATCTGGATTAGTTTGTGTCTAATAAATCAAGATTGAAATTAAAGAGAGAGCACTGAGGCTTTGCTGAAAGCCCTGAAGTGGAGAATGCAGCATACAGCAACACTCTCCTATCTAACAAGAAAGAGAACACATATACTTCTTAACTTAAGGAGAGAATCACAGAAGAGCTGAAAAGTGAAGGGGAATATGGGGAGGAAGACCATTATGAGAGTTGTTTGGAGCTTCCTTGTTGACCTCACAGGGCCACCATTCTGCAGGGATGACTAGAGAACCCCAGGGAGCTGGCTGAACTCCAGAGCATAAGAACTTCTTGTGTGAATTCTGCACTTAAAGTTACTCATCAGCAGATTTGTCCATGACACTCTAGACACAAGAAGCTTCCTCGCAATATGCACCACTGAATTGAATTTTCACTCCAAATTTGCTTTGAATGGTGTCCCAAATCTAAGCCTTCAGACATAAGTTAATATCTAACAGGAAAAATTTATGTACACCATCTTGCATGTAAATACTTTACACTCACACACTAGGGCACACATTAATATGTGTCTTGTGATATCCCCATGGCACATCAACAAATTGACTAAGAATAGAGCTATGTGACTGAGCTTCCCTGGTGGCTCAATGGTTAAGAATCTGCCTGCCAATGCAAGAGACACAGGAGACACAGGTTCAATCCTGGGTTGGAGGATCCCCTGGAGGAGGAAATGGCAACCAATTCCAGTATTGTTGCCTGGGAAATTTCATGGGAAAATCCAAAATAGGTAGATCCCATAATCAGAGGTCAAGTTAGGAAGCTGAGACATTTATTGCCAACACAATGAGGGAGAGTTGCTTGAAAAACAGGTGAACAGGGATTAGAGGTGAATACACAATAGCTGTCATTGTGTATTCAGTCATCCCAGCAGGCTCAAGGGAGAAAGAGGTAACAGGATACAGAATAGCCTCCTACCTCTCAAACTTCTGAAGTTATACCAATTTTTTCCCCAAATCCATAGTCATCCTGAGAGCACGAGCAGTAGAAGAAAGAAAAGAATGAGGAAAAAATGGAGAGAGTTTAAATGGGAAGACAGTCCTGATATAACGTTTAAATTTGTATTGATTTAGTTTACATATTGGCTGAGACTAAACATCTAAAAGAAGCTAGATTTTTAACTTGAAAAGCTATATTACATTTTTAGATTGAATATTATTGGACTTCAAGGTGGTAGCAGTGCAGCAATTAAATGAGGCAGTAGGGACAACCAAATTGGAGAAAAGATACATCTTGATGGACTTTTGATATCCTGATCCTTTTAGGATGTTTATTTTATCTGATAGATATTTTATGTGATGGAATTTGGGGTAATAGCTCAGTTCTTATACAACTTAGTTTTATTAATTAAGTTACTTAAATTTATCCATACATTTTTATTTATTTTTCTGTAAAAAGGGAGATATGATTATAGAAATAGTATCCAAATAATATCAAGGATGAATAAATGAGACTTTGTAAGCAAAGCACTTAGAACCCCAAAGGTGCTCTTTTTTAAAAGCTATTTCCTGGATTTCCCTGGTGGTCCCATGGTTAAGAATCTTCTTGCCAATACAGGAGACACAGGTTTAACTCCTGGTTGAGGAAGATTCCATATGCCACAAAGCAACTACGCCCAGGAGCAACAACTTCTGAGCCCATGTGCCTTAAGCACACTGGAGAAACCACCACAATGAGAAGCCTGCACACTGCAACTAGAGAAAGCATGAGTGCAGTCATGATGACCCAGCACAGACAAAACTAGAATAAAATAAAGAGATAATAAAATCTTCTTCCTTCCACCCAATTTGCAGTGTATGCTATGTTCTAAATGATAGCTGTCTAATACATCCCTCAGATATGTCCTCAAATATGCTAGGCTAGGTGTTCACATACTTGCCAAACCACATCCAAGTTTTCTGAACAAGTGGGAACCATGGAAATTTCTGGGAGATAAACTCTCCCTTCTAGCGAAGCAACATTGAGCTAAAAGCTATAAGAACCACCTCAAAATGGATTTTAGTATAAGATTGATATCACAGCCCATTAACTCACAAGGACAAGTTGATTGAGTTAGGAAGTGGCTTATTTGATTTATAAACAATACAGTAATTTGAAAACAGATGCTTTATGCATTTTGTTCTATTTCAGTTATTTGTAAGATTAGATTTTATTTCAAGTTAAACTTGGCAAATGCCATTGTTTGTGATAGCATCAAGCTCCAGCCTATTAAAATATATCTGTTCTACGCACCACACACTGGGACCTTCTGTCTTCATTCTGGGGGAGATTAATGCTGTGGCAGTGGGATGCAAAGGTTACACACCTTCTAGTTTTACATCCAGAAACAGTGATAAAACATGTATAGAAACCCCACTGGCAAAGAAACATGGTTTTAATCACTGTCTACATTCTTTTGCTTGCATATTCCTCCCTCTTGCTGAACATCAAAGTGCCTCTTTAGTCACAACAAAACAACTCCTGCAGGTGTTCATTTCTTCCCTAGTGCTTTTTATCTCTCCTTGCTTCCCTGATTGCTCAGACCGTAAAGAATCTGCCTGCAACACAGGAGACCAGGGTTTCATCCCTGATTGGGAAGATCCCCTGGAGAATGGCTACCCACCCAGTATTCTTGTCTGATGAATCCCATGGACAGATGAGCCTGGCAGGCTACAGTCAAAGGTGTCAGAAAGAGTTGGAAATGACTGAGCAACTAACACTTTCATTTTTCACTTTCAGGGACTGTGGGCACCAATGTTTCTTCACCACAAGCTATGTTGCAGAAGAAAAAGAAAATCCCCCTATGATGACAAAAAAAAAAAAAAAATTATTTAAATGAACCCTCGCTGGGGGAAAAACTCACTTCTAGGTTATAATATATGTGAAAGTAAAAGTCATTTAGTCACATCTGACTCTTTGCAACCTCATGACTGTACAGTCATGGAATTCTCCAGGCCAGAATACTGGAATGGGTAGTTTTTCCCTTCTCCAAGGGATCTTCCCAACCCAGGAATCGAACCAAAGTCTCTTGCATTACAGGCAGATTCTTTACCAGCTGTGCCATAAGGGAAGCCTAAGAATGCTGGAGTGGGTAGCCTATCCCCTTCTTGAGGGGATCTTCCCAACCCAGGAATTGAGCTAGGGTCTCCTGCATTGCAGGCAGATTCTTTACCAACTGAGCTATCACTTACTATGTCACATATTTCTTTGGCTAAAATTTTTGCAAATGCATGTGCATGATAATTTGAGAGTCTTAGTAGAGATAGTTCCATAAGGAACAACAGGACAGATTTAATACTCTTTTCGTAGTTTGCTAATAATAAGTGTAGGTTTCCCAGGTGGCACTAGTGGTAAAGAATCCACCTGAAATGCAGGAGAGACAGGAGATGTGGGTTCAATCCCTGGGTCCAGGAGATCCCCTGGAGGAAGAAATGGCACCCCACTCCAGTATTCTTACCTGGAAAATTTCATAGGCAGAGGAACCTGGCAGGCTGCTGTTCATGGGGCTGTCGGGGGAGTGTGTAAATTCCTCAGTTCTCTCTCGCTGCAGCAAAAATTTGAAATGGCAGACCAGTGTTACAGCTATGTTACAGCTCAGTTTTAAACAGCAAACCAGTATTTCAGCTCAGTTTTATTTGGCAAGCAAAGGAAAATACATCGTTGAGGCATGAAGGCAGGCCAACACGAAAGAAGAGATGATAAGAGGGGCTCAATTTTGGCTCCTCTTTTCATATATTTTTTTTTCCTCCCCCTGAGCTTGCCCTATGTAAATTGGGCTAGCCAGGAGGACTGTTTGTTTCACCTGAGATTCCCACTCCGGTCCTCGGACCACCCTTTATTCCATTTTTGCAGGCTTCTCCCTTCTTTGTCTTTTAGCCATTGATGTTTTCAACTTCTTTTTCCTAGTCTAACAGGGCCACACAGTGCTGGATACTTCTGAGCACACAGATGTAGATGTAGAATAATAAATGTACTAGTAGTTATCCAGTGCTTCCTCTATTAAATATGCCTATAATATACTATACTATATAAACTATAGCATCATTTCTAGGGATTTACATTATCTTCTTGACAAAAGCAGTTAAAGAAATAACTGTTCTGTGCTTAGTCATTCAGTTGTGTACAACTCTTTGCCAACCCATGGACTATATAGCCTGCCAGGCTCCTTTACCCATTGGGATTCTCCAGGCAAGACTACTGGGATGGTTTGCCATGCCCTCCTCCATGGGATCTTCTCGACCCAGGGATCTAACCCAGGTCTCCCACATTGCAGGCAGATTCTTTTCCATCTGAGCTACCAGGAAAATCTATTTAATATGAGCCTAATTTCTTCTAGTTAATAGGAAATTAAGCAAATGGCAATTTTTGATAGTCAAGTGATATGTCATGCTTTCACATAATAAAAATCATAGTTCATCAATTTTTTTCTTGTCCAAACTCTATTAATATTATTAATATTGTTTGGGTTTTTTATTCTCCTTTAGACCCTTCAGAAAATGTGCTTAAATCTCTTTTTATAAGAAAAATAGTCTCCCAAAGAATATGTAAGATAGATTATACATCTGAAAAAATATGTTGTGATAGTTATTTTCGGTATTATCTTTTTTCTTAATGGAAGAATCATGATGATTCATTTGTTGGTTCATTCACTTTACATTCACTCACTTAGCATAGAAAATGTTTAACTATCAAAAAGACAACAGTATCATTTTCCTTCAATTATTCTTTTGACAGGGAGAAGTAGATAATTAGAAAAATATGAAAAAAAAAAAGAGTTTTATGAAAACATGTTATATACATGTGGTAGTTATAGTAATTTTGCTCCCGACAGTCCTTTTCAATTCCCTTTTCTTTGGAAACTTGGAAAATTTCCTCCATGCCATTTTACAGTAAGGGTGGATTTTTCAATCATGGTGCTCCATTCTTCCTGGACAAAAACTGGGCACATTTCTCATTCCAGGCCAATCTTAATGGTCCTGAAATATTGATCAATATTGTTTCAGAAGGGATACTTAAGGGATCCAAAAAAGTCTTTTGGAGGGTTAAATAAAATATCAGAACAAAGATTATTTATTTATGTGTATGTATGTGTTCTCCTAAAATATTTATGATTACAAAGAAGGAATATAATTAATGTAAATTTATTAGCAATCATTTTCTACAAGAACTTTTTATTATCACAGAGGTGATAATTCACCAGGAAACAGAACCTAGTAAGAATGAAAAAAAGAGCTCTCAGCCCCGGGTCGCTGCAGCCTCCACCACTTTCGGGCCTAGGAGTCTGAAGCAAAATAAATAAATAAAAAGGTCATGGGTGACCTGCGCTCAGACGTCACCGAGGCCATGCTGTACGAAAAGTTCAGTCCTGCAGGGCCTGTGCTGTCCATCTGGGCCTGCCGCTATATGATCACCCGCCGCTCCCTGGGTTATGCCTACGTCAACTTCCAGCAGCCGGCCGATGCTGAGCGGGCCTTGGACACCATGAACTTTGATGTAATTAAGGGAAAGCCAATCCGAATCATGTGGTCTCAGAGGGATCTGTCTCTGAGAAAATCTGGTGTGGGAAACGTCTTCATCAAGAACCTGGAGAAATCTATAGATGACAAGGCACTTTATGATACTTTTTCTGCTGTGGGGAACATTCTGTCCTGCAAGGTGGTGTGTGATGAAAACGGTTCTAAGGGTTATGCCTTTATCCACTTCGAGACCCAGGAGGCTGCCGACAAGGCCGTGGAGAAGATGAACGGCATGCTCCTCAACGACTGCAAAGCGTTTGCAGGCAGATTCAAGTCTCGAAAAGAGCGGGAAACTGAACTTGGAGCCAAAGCCAAGGAATTCACCAATGTTTACATAAAAAACTTCGGGGAAAAGGTTGATGATGAGAATCTGAAAGAGCTATTTAGAGAGTTTGGTAAGACCCTAAGTGTCAAGGTGATGAGAGATCCCATTGGGAAATCCAAAGGCTTTGGCTTTGTGAGTTATGAAAAACACGAGGAGGCCAATAAGGCTGTGGAAGAGATGAATGGAAAAGAAATCACTGGGAAGGTCCTTTTCGTTGGCCATGCACAAAAGAAAGTGGAGTGGCAGGCCGAGTTAAAGCAAAAATTTGAACAGCTGAAGCAGGAGATGATTAGTTGCTATCAGGGGGTGAATCTCTACATTAAAATCTTGGATGAAACCATCCATGACAAGAAGTTAAGGAAAGAGTTTTCTCCTTTTGGATCAATCACCAGTGCTAAGGTGATGCTGGAGGATGGGAGAAGCAAAGGATTTGGCTTTGTCTGCTTCTCGTCCCCTGAAGAGGCAACCAAAGCAGTCAGGGAGATGAATGGATGCATCGTGGGCTCCAAGCCACTGTATGTCGCTCTGGCCCAGAGAAAGGAGGAGAGAAAGGCTCACTTGACCAACCAGTATATGCAACAGGTGGCTGGGATGAGGGCACTGCTCACCAATGCCATCTTAAATCAGTTCCT
This sequence comes from Bubalus kerabau, assembly GCF_029407905.1. Lineage (NCBI taxonomy): Eukaryota > Metazoa > Chordata > Mammalia > Artiodactyla > Bovidae > Bubalus > Bubalus kerabau. The sequence continues at coordinate 54,768,921 of NC_073630.1, read as the reverse complement.
GCCTGCAGCTGGGGGCTACTTTGTGCCAGCAGTTCCACAGACTCAGGGAAGACCTCTGTATTACACACCTAACCAGTTAGCACAAATGAGGCCTAATCCATGCTGGCAGCAAGGTGGGAGATCTCAAGGCTTCCAAGGAATGCCTAGTGCTATATGCCAGTCTGGGCCTCGTCCAGCTCTTCGCCATCTGGCTCCAACTGGTAATGCTCCAGCTTCTGGCGGCATCCCTACTACCACTCAGAGAGTCGGGTCTGAGTGCCCTGACCACTTGGCTATGGACTTTGGTGGGGCTGGTGCCACCCAGCAAGGGCTGACTAAAAGCTGCCAGTCTGGAGGTGTTCCTACAGCTGTGCAGAACTTAGCGCCTCGTGCTGCTGTTGCTGCCACTGCTCCTTGGGCTGTTGCACCTTATAAATATGCCTCCAGCATCCGCAGTCCTCACCCTGCCATCCAGCCCCTGCAGGCACCCCCGCCTGCGGTCCACGTTCAGGGGCAGGAGCCGCTGACCGCCTCCATTCTGGCCACAGCAACTCCCTCCCCACCCAGGAACAGAAGCAGATGCTGGGTTAACGTCTGTTCCCACTCATCCAGATGATGCACTCGAACCTGGCTGGGAAGATAACTGGGATGCTGCTGGAGATCAACAGCTCGGAGTTGCTGCACATGCTGGAGTCCCCCGAGTCTCTCTGCTCCAAGGTGGAGGAGGCTGTGGAGGTCCTTCAGGCTCATCATGCCAAGAAAGAAGCTGCTCAGAAGGTGGACGCTGTTGCTGCTGCTACCTCTTAGACAAGGATGAACCTATTCAAAAGCCAAATAAACTCTCATGGAATTTAGCTCAAGGTTTGAAGACTTCCTAGCTTGTTCCATGGACCTCAACACCAAGAACCCCATTTGCAAATTTATTGGCTCATTTTGTATCAAAAGGTCAATTATGAAGCACCTAGAATATTTCAATTTAAAGAATGTATTCTCTGGGTTCTGCTATGGCCCAGACAGTGTTAACATTTTTTTTTTTTCTATTGTGGGTTTTGATTTTTTTTTCCCAAGAAATTGGTTTTATTTGATGTACCCAAGTCTTAAGTTCTCAATAAAGAAAAAAATCTCCATAAAAAAAAAAGAATGTAAAAAAGAGAATGGAAACAATAATGAATGAGAAAGAGAGAAAGAGAGATAACTATTGGCATAATTTGAGCTCCTGGAATCAAATGTAACTAAAGCCAGATTTCTCCACCTACTTCCTAATTACTGGAATCAGCAAATTCCTTTTAAAACATAATAATAGCACTGCTGCTGCTACTGCTGCTGCTGCTGCTAAGTCGCTTCAGTCATATCCGACTCTGTGCGACCCCATAGATGGCAGCCCACCAGGCTCCTCTGTCCCTGGGATTCTCCAGGCAAGAACACTGGAGTGGGTTGCCATTTCCTTCTCCAATGCATAAGAGTGAAAAGTGAAAGTGAAGTTGCTCAGTCGTGTCCGACTCTTAGCGACCCCATGGACTGCAGCCTACCAGGCTCCTCCGTCCATGGGATTTTCCAGGCAAGAGTACTGGAGTGGGGTGCCATATTGAATGTTATTGTAGTCGAATGTGAGCAGTAATCTTTCCCTGCTGTCTCAGATGTTTGCAGCCAGCCTAAATGTAGAGGACAATGCTTTCAGTTCCAGATCCTCAGGTGAGGTTCTCATCTATTTTACAGACTCCCTAAAAGATCCTTTAAGTAATTCCACCTGCTATCACCCTTTACCCTGAGGATATTTGAAAGAAGAAAAACAGTAAATCTAATTGTCCCATATTTTCCTGTGGCTGAAATAGCACCAAACTTAACCCTATTGTTCAGACAAAAATCCAAAAGTTTTCCTTAGTTTCTCACTTTTCTTAACCTTTACTTCAAATCCTTTGGATCCAATGGTCGTACCTTTAAAATATATCTGTAATCAAACTAGTTATTACCTTTCTTACTTGACAACCAGTCATTAACACCGTTATCTCCTTCTCATGAAGAGGAAAAGTTAAAATTTTACATAGCCTCCTACTTCTTTTGCCTCTGTAACTCACCTTTTTCCTTGCAAAATCTGGATCACATAGGCCATGATCACGTAGTCTCAGAAAGTGGGGACTCACAATACTAGGAACTGGAACTTATCTCACTAACCCTTGTCCTGCTCTTTGCAATCACCCAGCCCTGCAAACCGATTTAATCATGCCTGTATGTGCATAAAACTCTCTAACCCCTTTGTTGCGGCTCAGAGCTTTGAGTGTCAACTCCTCTGGGCCGCTGTAATAAACCTGAGTTCTCCAACTCTCCAAGTGTAGTGCTTGGTTTCTCGAGTACTGGTTTCTGCAACATTTCTGGAGCTTCAGTGAGATTCCAACAATGCCAGCCCCCTGAGTCAATGGACTGGTGGCTCAGTTGGGCTAGAGTGAAGGAACCCTGAGACAAACAAGGAGGTGTTCCACCTGATAGTATTCTGGGTTCTCTTTCAGACTGGTGTTCTGACTTTCTGGATGACCGAGCCCTGACCAGATTCATTGGAGGGATGGACCAACTCACTAGGAATGGCCACAGGTAAGGTCCTGGGGCCAGTCCCCAGTCAAGTCCTACCCCAACAGGAAGAAGAGGAGACTGATCACCTCCTTGAAGCTCCCAGGAAGGGGGCAAGAGTTAAGGAAACCTGGGGGTTTGGGAGGAGGGATGCATTATGATAGCCTATGAATGATTGTCACTGTGTAATTGATGACTGAACACAGTGAGAGAAATTTTTCTTTTTGGAAACTGCACAAAAAAAATTCTTTTTGCATATGCAGTTAAAAACAACTAGCTTGTTAAAAGGCCTGCTTAAGGAAAAGTTTGAAGTTAACCCTTTCCATGTCCTTGAAATACACAGCCAACTTTGCCTGAGACTTCAGCCTTGGGCAAATTAGAACTTCAAGCAAAGAAAAAGAAAAAGGGTGTTAAAGAGATATTTTAAATCTCAAGCAGAAAACAATAAGATCTCTGTCTGTCTGGATTTATGTATACCTCAATGTTACATCTTTTGCTTTTTTTCTGATAATATTGTTGAAGTTGTGAATGACTTCTAATTTAATTGGCCTAAAGAAATCAAATCAAACAATTCTAAATACAAGAAAAATTAACCTAAATAAATTTCAGATTCATGTAAACTGGGAAGTATTCTATATTAAATATCTAGCATTGATGTTTGCTAATCTAATAAAGAAGTAGGATGTATATTTTTAATAAAGAAGATATAAAAAAAAAATTACATTTTATAAAGGGAAAAAAAGTAGGTCTGACTTACAAGTGGCTGTTACAGAAAGTGATTAAAAGTTTGTGGAAAGTGGACACTGAAAAAAGTTTTGTTCCTGGTTAGGGCTCACCGGCTGTGATGGACCACACAGAAGCATGGCTGAGAGGAGCTACCCCTCGCCTAAGGTCAGAGGCAGTGGCCAAGAGGAGCTACCCCATGCCCAAGGTCAGGGGCTTCAGCCAAGAGGAGCAACCCCAAGTCCAAGGAGCGGTGGCTGCGCGGGCGCAGGAGGGCCGAGAGGAGCTACTCCACAGTCAAGGTCAGGAGGGACGGCTGTGAGGAGATACCCCTCGTCCAAGGTAAGGAGCAGCGGCTACACTTTGCCAGAGCAGCCGTGAAGAGATACCCTACATCCAAGGTAAGAGAAACCCAAGTAAGACAGTAGGTGTTGCAAGAGGCATCAGAGGGCAGACACACAAACCATACTCACAGAAAACTAGTCAGTCTAATCACACAGACCACAGCCATGTCTAACTCAATGAAATTCAGCCATGTCGTGTTGGGGCCACCCAAGACAGGCGGGTCAAAGTGGAGAGGTCTGACAGAATGTGGTCCACTGGAGAAGGGAATGGCAAACCACTTCAGTATTCTTGCCTTGAGAACCCCATGAACAGTATGAAAAGGCAAAATGATAGGATACTGAAAGAGGAACTCCCCAGGTCAGTAGGTGCCCAATATGCTACTGGAGAGCAGTGGAGAAATAACTCCAGAAAGAATGAAGGGATGGAGCCAAAGCAAAAACAATACCCAGTTGTGGATGTGACCGGTGATAGAAGCAAGGTCTGATACTGTAAAGAACAATATTGCATAGGAACCTGGAATGTTAGGTCCATGAATCAAGGCAATTTAGAAGTGCTCAGACAGGAGATGGCAAGAGTGAATCTCAATATTCTAGGAATCAGTGAACTAAAATGGACTGGAATGGGTGAATTTGAATCAGATGACCATTATATCTACTACTGTGGGCAGGAATCCCTCAGAAGAAATGGAGTGGCCATCATGGTCAAAAAAAGATTCCAAAATGCAGTACTTGGATGCAATCTCAAAAACGACAGAATGATCTCTGTTCGTTTCCAAGGCAAATCGTTCAATATCACAGTAATCCAAGTCTATGCCCCAACCAGAAATGCTGAAGAAACTGAAGTTGAACGGTTCTATGAAGACCTACAAGGCCTTTTAGAACTAACAACCAAAAAAGATGTATTTTTCATTATAGGGGACTGGAATACAAAAGTAGGAAGTCAAGAAACACCTGGGGTAACAGGCAAATTTGGCCTTCGAAGATGGAATGAAGCAGGGCAAAGGCTAATAAAGTTTTGCCAAGAAAAGGCACTGGTCATAGCAAACACTCTCTTTCAACAACACAAGAGAAGACTCTACACATGGACATCACCAGACTGAAATCAGATTGATTATATTCTTTGCAGCCAAAAACGAGAAGCTCTATGCAGTCAGCAAAACAAGACCAGGAGCTGACTGTGGCTCAGATCATGAACTCCTTATTGCCAAATTCAGACTTGAAGAATGTAGGGAAAACCACTAGACCATTCAGGTATGACCTAAATCAAATTACTGATGATTATACAGTGGAAATGAGAGATAGATTTAAGGGACTATATCTGATAGATAGAGTGCCTGATACTATGGATGGAGGTTTGTGACATTGTACAAGAGAAAGGGATCAAGACCATCCCCATGGAAAAAAAAGAAAAAAAGCAAAATGGCTGTCTGGGGAGGTCTTACAAATAGCTGTGAAAAGAAGAGAAGTGAAAAGCAAAGGAGAAAAGGAAAGATATTCCTATCTGAATGCAGAGATCCAAAGAACAGCAAGGAGACATAAGAAAGCCTTCCTCGGTGATCAATGCAAAGAAATAGAGGAAAACAACAGAATGGGAAAGACTATAGATCTCTTCAAGAAAATTAGAGATACCAAGGGAACATTTCATGCAAAGATGGGCTCGATAAAGGACAGAAATGGTATGGACCTAACAGAAGCAGAAGACATTAAGAAGAGGTGGTAAGAATACACAGAAGAACTTTACAAAAAAGATCTTCATGACCCAGATAATCACGATGGTGTGATCACTCACATACATCCAGACATCCTGGAATGTGAAGTCAAGTGGGCCTTAGAAAGCATCACTATAAACAAAGCTAATGGAGGTGATGTAATTCCAGTGGAGCTATTTCAAATCCTGAAAGATGATGCTGTGAAAATGCTGTACTCAATATGCCAGACAATTTGGAAAACTCAGCAGTGGCCACAGGACTGGAAAAGGTCAGTTTTCATTCCAAAACCAAAGAAAGGCAATGCCAAAGAATGCTCAGACTACTGCACAATTGCACTCATCTCACATGCTAGTAAAGTAATGCTCAAAATTCTCCAAGCCAGGCTTCACCAGTATGTGAACCAGGAACTTCCAGATGTTCAAGCTGGTTTTAGAAAAAGCAGAGGAACCAGAGATCAAATTGCCAACATCCACTGGATCATCAAAAAAGCAAGAGAGGTCCAGAAACACATCTATTTCTGTTTTATTGACTATGCCAAAGCCTTTGACTGTGTGGATCACAATATACTGTGGAAAATTCTGAAAGAAATGGGACTACCAGCCCACCTGACCTGCCTCTTAAGAAACCGATATGCAGGTCAGGAAGCAACAGTTAGAACTGAACATGAAACAACAGACTGGTTCCAAACAGGAAAAGGAGTATGTCAAGGCTGTATATTGTCACCCTGCTTATTTAACTTCTATGCAGAGTACATCATGAGAAACACTGGGCTGGAAGAAGCACAAGCTGGAATCAAGATTGCCGGGAGAAATATCAATAACCTCAGATATGCAGGTGATGACACCCTTTTGACAGAAAATGAAGAGGAAGTAAAAAGCCTCTTGATGAAAGTGAAAGAGGAGAGTGAAAAAGTTGGCTTAAAGCTCAACATTCAGAAAACGAATATCATGGCATCTGGCCCCATCTCTTCATGGGAAATAAATGGGGAAGCAGTGGACACAGTGTCAGACTATTTTTTTGGGCTCCAAGATCACTGCAGAAGGTGATTGCAGCCATGAAACTAAAAGATGCTTACTTCTTGGAAGGAAAGTTATGACCTACCTAGATAGCATATTGAAAAGCAGAGACATTACTTTGCCAACAAAGGTCCGTCTAGTCAAGGCTATGGTTTTCCCAGTGGTCATGTATGGATGTGAGAGTTGGACTGTGAAGAAAGCTGAGTGCCGCAGAATTGATGCTTTTGAACTGTGATGTTGGACAAGACTCTTGAGAGTCCCTTGGACTGTAAGAAGATCCAACCAGTCCATCCTAAAGGAGATCAGTCCTAGGTGTTCTTTGGAAAGACTGATGCTAAAGCTGAAACTCCAGTACTTTGGCCACCTCATGCAAAGTGCTGACTCATTGGAAAAGACTCTGCTGCTGGGAGGAATTGGGGGCAGGAGGAGAAGGGGACGACAGAGGATGAGATGGCTGGATGGCATCACCGACTCGATGGACATGAGTTTGGGTTAACTCCGGGAGTTGGTGATGGACAGGGAGGTCTGGCGTGTTGCAATTCATGGGGTCACAAAGAGTCAGACACGACTGAGCAATTGAAATGAACTGAATTGAACTGAATTGAGGACTGACTAAGTTTTAAATAAATTTAATTAAGTTTACCTAAATGAGTTTTAAGTAAACTGGTACAAAAACTTAAATTTGGCCTTTCTCTCTGCTAAGAGCATATGATTTCTTCAGATGTTGAACTGTTTTTAACTATAGATTTAAGTTTCTTTACCTCTTAATTGATCTGTTTAATATTTACTTTTGAAATCTTTTGTTACCTTTGGCTAAGTAAATAAGTATTATTTCACAGTGACTTATATGATCCTACCTGACGGAGTGTTATAAACCCTTTTGATATTTATCAACAAAAATTCCTAAATAACTTGACTTCTAACTAACTTTTGGATGCATCAGAGGCCCCTGAGACATTCCAAAGAGCTATTAAGCTACCTGGGTTCATTGGATGTGTTAAATTACATGGGAAGTACTGTTGAAGGGGTGATAAATCTTTTCAGATTATACTGTATGGCTGATGTTACTAATATAGATATCCTAAAATTATGTGAAATTCATATAGATCTGATATGCCCTGATAAAAGATGGTCAAATATAATTCTAGTTATCATATTAAAGTGTTATGACCAGGTTTCTTTGTCAGTTGCAATAGAATTAGATTTTAACATGCCTTCCATGGTTTTACTCTCATGCCTTTAGAAGAATTCTGCTAGTTCTTCAAAATTTATGGAAAAGACTTTCTAAGATTAAGCAGAAAAACAAATTTTGTTTTTAACAGTAAGCTGGTACCAGAGAGGAATTTCGTCTTCTCTCTATTTAGAGAACAAAGTTTTCTTAGAATGCAGCTTTTGATAACAGATTATGAATTTCTTTGCCTCTAAGTAATTTACATTGGTTTTTAAAATCTTTTTGTTTGGTAAAGTAGATAAACATTATTTAATATTCTGGTACATGTAGACAAAGCTCATTCTGCTTCTACAAAAAAATAACTCTTCACAGCTAGGTTTTGCTACCCTGATATTCTTAAAACATGGCAAAAGTCTACTCCTAAATCAAGAAATTAAATATGGATAAACAACAGCTGAAAATCAAAGAGCCAGGGCTATGGGAAATCCAAGACAGCCACTTGGCTTTTCCTGGCTCCCTGATAGATCTCATTTTTATTTGATGGGTTAAAACCTTTTCTGGCTACAGTGTTAATGCCCTGACAATGAGTTCTCAAAAAAAAAAAAAAAAAAGAAAGAAAGAAAGAAATACTTATATTTCACTGAATATTAAGTTATAGTTTTGTTAATTAGGGTCTCTGCTTACTAAGACTCACTTCTGAAATAGTTCTTGTTATGTTTTATTGCTAAAACGTTTAATTAAGTTATTAAAAAGGACACTCTAAGATTGTTTCTAAAGCTTATCTCAGTAACCAGTCTTTGGATAAAGGTCAGATGCTCCATGATGCACAACCAGGAGATTAGCACTTGGCCATAATTATTTAACTGAGTCAGATGACCTGGGGTATATCAGACTATACCCAGTGAAAGTTCTTGACTTAAATTCTTGCTTGTGACCTTACAAATAACTGCCAGCTATATTATTTTCTATGTAGCTTGTTTCAGAAGATTATTTTTTACATTACCAAATGTGTGACTGAGCCTGTGATAAAATGCTGATATGCAGTTCCATATGAGATCAATAATTGTAATAATGTAGCTCTAGATATAGGAAGAAGCAACAAAAGGAAATATTGTCCTAGACCAAGAGGCTAATAAGGTAGGTATGGTCCAGAGACCTTTGCTACTTACAAAGCCTGGTCTAGTGACAACACATTGAGTGGCTTGTCAATGGAATCTTTGTTAGACCTGGGAATGAGCCTTCCTAGCACCGTGGGACACAATGACCATGAAATGCACCCAAAACATGGTCAAATATGTGGCTATGAAGGGGCCCTGCTGACTGAATGTTGGCCCTTGCCAGCTGCCTCTACAAAGACTAAATCATAACCACTACAAGACGTGGACCTTCAACACCCCCTTGAAAAGAGTTCATGGTGGAGACAAAAAATAAGGTACTCTGTGCTCTGGGAAAAAACAAACAAACAAAAAAACACAGGCCTTCAGGTAGTCAGATGTTTTCAGGTGAAGATTTTTATGAGTCCAAATTCTTGCATCTTCTCATACCTAGAAAAACACTAATATAAAGAATCAGTATCTGGACCTGGTTCTCCTGGTTAACCCCTCAGCAGCTTTCCTACATCTAATCTTTGGGCCATATATCTTTAACTTTTTTGTTAAGTTTGTTTCTCCAAATAGTAGTACGACAAGAATATCCCCCATCCAACACCCAGACAATGCTAAAACAAGCTGCTTTATCATTCTGTGGACTCTTATCTCCCACTGTAAATACACCCTGAGGTCCTCAAGCTATTCTCCCTTTGAGATTTTATATGGGAGACCACTACCAGTGGGGAAAAAAAAAAAGCTCAAAGGAGACCACCAACAACTAGCTGGCCTGGAGATGTCCCAGCACCTTCAGGCCCTGGAAAAGTCTTCAACCGTATCACCCGAGAAACCTTAGAAAGGACACCCATTCCTTTGGGCAATTGGGTTCATCCCTATCAGCCAGGAGATGAAGTATGGGTTAATGATTGGAAAAAAAAAAAAAAACTTCAGCCAGTTTGGACAGGCCCTCACATAGTCGTCCTGGCAAACCTTATTGCTGTTAGGTTTGCCTTGGATCCACCTCACCAGAGTCAAGAAGGCAGAGACTTTCTGTGTTGAGGACACCTGGAAAGCAGTTTGGACCCCACAAACCTCCTCAAGTTCTGGTTTCAAAGACAACAGCCATCATCCACAAAGGACTCAGCCCTGCTGTAGTCACTCCAGAAGCTGACTAGTCAATGCATGGCAGAAGCTTGAGGATTCTTAAGCCTTGCTCCAGCTACACTCTGGCAGCTGGTTGGTCAATGCACGTTGGAAGCTTGAGGATCTGGCTATCAAAACATCAATGGATTTCATTGTCAACCCTGGCCTCTATCCCTAATCAGATATTATTGCTGTGCTCTTCATTACAGGACCAACTAGACTCCCTGGCTGAGGTGGTTTTACAGAATAGGACAGGGCTAGACCTACTGACAGATAAAAAGGTAGGACTCAGCCTCTTCCTAAATGAAGAATGCTGCTTTTATGTAAACCAATCAGAAATAGTCAGGGAAATGGCCCAACATCTAAGGGAACAAATAATAAAAAGGAGAGAGAAACTAGCTAAATCCTGGGGTAATTGGAACAGTATCTAGAGCTGGGCATCATGGCTTCTCCCTTTAACAGGTCCTCTCTTCATGCTCTTTGTGGCACTCTTGTTTGGCCCTTGTATTCTCAATGTTCATAACCTCTTGAATTGAATCCATAAAGTTACAAATGGTAATAGTTTAATATAGTCCCTTGAATGATGGGGAGCTCTAAATGTCCTACCAGAACTTGAGATGATGCTTCCTACAGTGAGTGATAAGAGCATCAAGAGGGGGTAATGAAGAGGAAAAGTTAAAATTTTACATAACCTCCTGCTCCTCCTGCCTCTGTAACTCAGTTTGCTCTTTGAGTCTGGATCACATAGGCTATATAGTCTCAGAAAGTGGGGACTCACAATACTAGGAACCGGAACTTATCTCACTAACCCTTGTCCTGATATTTGCAATCACCCAGACCCTGAAAACCCATTTAATCATGCCTGTCTGTGCATAAAAACTCTGTAACCCCTTTGTTCAGGGCTCAGAGCTTAGAGTGTTAACTCCTCTGGGCCCGCCAATGTAATAAACCTGAATTCTCCAACTCTTCAAGTGTGGTGCTTGATTTCTCGAGTACTGGTTTTTGCAACACTTAGACAACTGAAAATGGCATCAGTTTTACTGTTTCCATTACTGTCATCATCACCCCTACATCCCACCCCATCAATCTGTTTTGCATACATTAATGAGAGTAATCTTTTAGAGTTAGATGGTTTTATTCCTCTGCCTACATCTTCCAAAGGACTTCAACTTACATCACGTAAAATCCAGTCTCCTTAGTCTACACATCCTTATAATCTGACTATCTCTAGCATTAACCTCTAAATCTTTTCCCCCTTATTTATGATCCTGGAGCACAGGTCTTCTGGCATGCAAAAAATTTTATGCAGAATTTCATGTCCACCCAGAACTTCAGAATATGGGAATCAGGTCTTTGCAAACACAATTAAGGTAAGGATAAAATAGAAATCATTCTGGATTATGCTGAGCCAGTGGAGTGTCAATAAGATAGAGTAAAGGATACACAGAGATAAAAAGAAGATGGAAGCAGAGATTGGATTGATGTGTCTCAAAGCCAAGGACTATCAAGTCTTACTGAACATCACTCGAAAGTAGGAGAGAGGCTTGGGATGGTTTCTCCCTTAGGGCTTCTAGAAGGAACTAACCCTGCTGATACTATAATCTCAAAATTTTGACTTGCTAAACTGTAAGAGAATACATTTTTACTGTTTTAAGCAACTCCATTTGTAACACTTTATTACAAAAGCTCTTGGGAACCAGTGCTCATGGGATTGACTGGTTAATAATAGAGGTGTCATTGTTCTAGAATGTCTGTTTGAGAAACTAGTATCCTCAACCTCAGCTTCAAGATGGTAGCAGAGGTAGCAGTATTCCTGGAAGACCAGTAGTCAAGGGGACGTTTTTGGAAATTCAGCCTAGAATTTAATTTACCAGGCCTTTCAATATTTGTTCTAAGCTATCCTTTTTATTAAATTCCCTTGTATTAAATCCCTTTCTTTATACATAAGTCTGACTATTGTTGTTTTTTCTTTTAATTTTCAATTGATACTGAATGATATACTCCTCAACCTCCTGATTCCAATTATGAGAATACATTTCTATGGTGTAAGCCACTTTAAGGCAGATCTTTTGTTTCTTACAAGTCAAAAGCATCCTTGAATTAGACTTAATATAACATTATAATAGGATGAAGGTAAGAAGATGGGTTTGCTAAAAGGATAATAAATTAATATTTTCTTCTTTAAAACTGGTAGAGAATATTAGTTGAACTTAAGAAATGTTGAGTAGCTGTTTTGTAGTCTGAGAAGGGAGAAATAGAAAATTATTACCTTGGAAAATAAACATGAATTTGTTAAAAATATAGTGGATTGCCTGACAATGTTGAGTGTTCTCTTTCACATTCAAACTGCTTGGAATAATTTGCATAACTGTGAGACTTTCTCCAGTAATTACTTATCTACTTGAAAGCAAATATGATACAACACATAATTCTATTTAATCAAGGTATTGGTTTACCTAGAAAGAATTACAGAGGAGAAGAGACGCAGAGAAGCTAGGATGAACAGAAAGGAGGGATTGGATGAGAGGGTAATGGACAGTGAAAAAATAATGGGATATACTGAGGGTGCTGAAAAAGAATTGAAGAATATTGCAAGAAGCGAGATTAGAGGAAATGAGTTAAAAAGAAAGTTAAAAAAGGTGATGGTGAGAAAATGAGATGTTTGAAATAAAGAATATTTGTTAGTGACATCAAGATTGTAAACATAGATGAGAATGGTTGAAAGGAGTTAATAAAATATAAATTAAAGTGAGGAGGTTAAGTAAATGAAAATCCAGAATGATGGATGCATTATGGAAGTTGTAGACACCAAGAGTGATTACTAATATGGAGGGCACAGAGAGGGAACTAACTAATAAAACCTTCGGTAAATTAGGGGTATTGATCACAAGGACATTGGGTAGAAGCATAAAACAGTCTGAAAGTATGCATTTCAGAGGTAGCTGGGTTTTTTGTTTTGATTTGGTGGATGAATACAATGAAAAGCCAGGAGTACAGGACACCATATGGCTGGCAAAACAGAACCAGTGCCGGAAGAAAAGCCCTGCCCTTGGAGATTCTTCATGTTTCTGTGACAACAGCAAGAATCCAAGGAGAATTTTCAGAAAGGAGGGTATTGCCATAAGGACAACAAAACCTTCTCAGATAATGGAATTTGTGAGAGAGGAGTCTGCAGTTATCTCATAGACAGTGTGAGAAAACAAGAGGAAGACTGAACCACCACCCTTCAGGTTGGAGGGAGTCAAGGTTTGACTAAGATTCCACCACAGAAACCACCCACTCAGTCCCACATAGAGTTGTCCCCACTGGATACTCTCCTCTCTGCTGGCCTCTTGACTCCACCAGAGCCATGGTAAACTAACCAACATTGACTTTGAGTCACTCAAATGTCCTGTTGGGAATATCTGAACAGGTGTTTTTGCAGTAACTACCTTGCAGAGACTGTTACATATTCCACATCTTTTATTTTTGTCTTTTTCTCCTGGACACAGTATTTCCCAGACTACCTAAGTAAGGTGTGGCCCTGCTCCTGAGTCCAGGGCTAATGGAATAGGGAGGTGATTTGTACCATTTCTGGTTATAGTTCATAAATTTTCTATGTGACCTTGCAACATCATGCTTCTCCCCCTCTATTTATTAAGTGTCAATGCACTAGGCAGTCTGAGAAGCCACATGTTAAGAATGACAGAGCTTCTGTCATACTGTCTTTGAATGATTTTATGTCATGGAGGCCCAAATCAACAAGTAACTTTTCATCCACACTAGGTGGTTTTACAAGTCATCCTGGCATCTCTTTCCTGAAATGGATACCAGAAATGCTAATACAAGTTCCCACTAATTTCCTCATCACAGGACTATGTACTGAGGGCTAACTCCTATAAGGAGGCTTCTCAGGTGGTGCAGTGGTAAATAATCCACCTGCCAATGCAGGAGACACAAGAGGTTTGATTGCAAGGTCAGGAAGACCCCCTGGAGTAGGAAATGGCAACCCTCTCCAGTAGTCTCACCTGGATAATTCCATGGACAGATGAACCTAGCGGGCTACAGTCCATGGGGTCGCAAAGAGTTGGACATGATTGAGTAATTGATCATTCACATACACACACACACAGCTACACACACTCACTAAAAGAGTGAATGAGTGAAAGCTGCTAAGTCATGTCTAACTCTTTATGATGCCATGGACTATACATACAGTCCATGGAATTCTCCAGGACAGAATACTGGAGTGGGTAGCATTTCCCTTCTCGAGGAGATCTTCACAACCAAGAGATTGAACCCAGGTCTCCCACATAGCAGGTGGATTCTTTACCAGCTGAACCACAAGGGAAGCCTGACTAGCTACAAGATATTGACTACCAACAAGACACCCTGTTTATTGTTTTATTTCTTTTTCTCTCATTCATGTTTTCTAAAGCACTATTTTCAGATAAAATGATTTTTAAAATGACGAGGAGTAGGTAGTGATAGCTTACAGGGAATGGTGTCAGATTCATGATTTTCAAAGAAGATTTAGCATTGGGACCAAGGACCAGGCTTTATCACTCAAGAGCTTTTGTGTAACAGAGTTTTATTACAGTGAAAAAGGGACATAGAAAGCTTCTGACGTAGACATCAGAAGGGAAACAGAGAATGCCCCCATCACTACTGTTACCAAGAGAGTTATATACTTTTTAAATTAGTTATTACAATAAATCAAAAGAATATCTCAAGGTTGTAAAAATTTTACCAGACCCACTTCCACAATTTACATTTTAGAATAACAGGATTAGAACTTAACAATAGAAAGATCCTAGCATCTCCACTCCTATAATATACATTCTAAGATATCAAGATAAGTCAGAAGGTTTCCAGGAAGGTTTTCAGGAAGATGTCCTTTCCATTATAGGGGACTGGAATTTAGAAGTAGGAAGTGAAGAAATACCTGGAGTAACAGGTAAATTTGGCCTTGGAGTACAGAATGAAGCAGGGCAAAGGCTAATAAGAGTTTTGCCAAAAGAGCAAACTGGTCATAGCAAACACCATCTTCCAACAACACAAGAGAAGACTCTACACATGGACATCACAATGGTATGTCAATACCATGGTGATCAATACTGAAATCACATTGATTATATTCTTTGCAGCAAAAGATGGAGAAACTCTATACAGTCAGCAAAAAACAAGACTGGAAGCAGACTGTGGCTCAGATCATTAACTCCTTATTGCCAAATTCAGACTTAAATTGAAGAAAGTAGGGAAAGCCACTAGACCATTCAGGTATAACCTGAATCAAATCCCTTACGAGTATAAGGTGGAAGTGAGAAATAGATTCAAGGGATTAGATCTGATAGACAGAGTACCTGAAGAATTATGGACAGAGGTTCGTGACATTGTACAGGAGGCAGGGATCAAGACCATCCCCAAGAAAAAGTACCTGAAAAAGGCAAAATGGTTGTCTGAGAAGACCTTACAAATAGCTGTGAAAAGAAGAGAAGCAAAAGGCAAAAGAGAAAGAGAAAGATATACCCATTTGAATGCAGAGTTCCAAAGAATAGCAAGGAGAGACAAGAAAGCCTTCCTCAGGGATCAATGCAAAGAAATAGAGGAAAACAATAGAATGGGAAAGACTAGAGATCTCTTTAAGAAAATTAGAGATACTAAGAGAACTTTCACAGAAAGATAAGGACAGAATGATATGAACAATAAAGGACAGAAATGATATGAACCTAACAGAAGCAAAAGATATTAAGAAGAGGTGTCAAGAATACACAGAACTATACAAAAAAGATCTTCACGACCCAGATAATCACAATGATTTGATCACTCACCCAGAGCCAGACATCCTGGAATGTGAAGTCGAGTGGGCTTTAGGAAGCATCACTATGAACAAAGCCAGTGGAGGTGATGGAATTCCCGTGGAGCTGTTTCAAATATTGAAAGATGATGCTGTGAAAGTGCTGCACTCAATATGCCAGAAAATTTGGAAAACTCAGCAGTGGCCACAGGACTGGAAAAGGTCAGTTTTCATTCCAATCCCAAAGGAGGCAATGCAAAAGAATGCTCAAACTACAGCACAATTGCACTCATCTCATATACTAGCAAAATGATGCTCAAAATTCTCCAAGCCAGGCTTCAACAATACATGAGCTGTGAACTTCCAGATGTTCAAGCTGGTTTTAGAAAAGGCAGAGAAACCAGAGATCAAATTGCCAATGTCCACTGGATCATCGAAAAAGCAAGATAATTCCAGAAAAACATCTACCTCTGCTTTATTGACTATGCCAAAGCCTTTGACTGTGTGGATCACAATAAACTGTGGAAAATTCTAAAAGAGATGGGAATGCCATACCACCTGACCTGCCTCTTGAGAAATCTGTATGCAGGTCAGGAAGCAACAGTTAGAACTGGACATGGAACAACAGACTGGTTCCCAATAGGAAAAGGGGTACGTCAAGGCTATATATTGTCACCTTGCTTATTTAACTTATATGCAGAGTACATCATGAGAACAACTGAGCTAGATGAAGCACAAACTGGAATCAAGATTGCCAGGAGAAATATCAATAACCTCAGATATGCAGATAACAACACCCTTATGGCAGAAAGTGAAGAAGGACTAAGGAGCCTTTTGATGAAAGTTAAAGAGGAGAGTGAAGAAGTTGGCTTAAAATTCAACTTTCAGAAAACTAAGGTCATGGCATCTGGTCCCATCACTACATGGCAAATAGATGGGGAAGCAGTGGAAACAGTGTCAGACTTTATTTTTTTGGACTCCAAAGTCAGTGCAGATGATGATTGTAGCCATGAAATTAAAAGACGCTTACTCCTTGGAAGAAAAGTTATGACCAACCTAGACAGCATATTAAAAAGCAGAGACATTACTTTGCCAGCAAAGGTCCATCTAGTCAAAGCTATGGTTTATCCAACAGTCATGTATGGATGTGAGAGTTGGACTATAAAGAAAGCTAAGTGCCAAAGAACTGATGCTTTTGAACTGTGGTGTTGGAGAAGACTCTTGAGAGTCCCTTGGACTACAAGGAGATCCAAACAGTCCATCCTAAAGGTGATCAGTCCTAAATATTCATTGGAAGGACTAACTGATGCTGAAACTGATACTTCAATACTTGGCCACCTGATGCAAAGAGCTGACTCATTTGAAAAGACCCTTATGCTGGGAAAGATTGAAGGTGGGAGGAGAAGGGGACAATAGAGGATGACATTGTTGGATAACATCACCGACTCAATGGACATGAGTTTGAGTAGACTCTGTGAGTTGGTGATGGACAGGAATGCCTGGCTTGCTGTGGTCCATGGAGTCACAAAGAGTTGGACAGAACTGAGTGACTGAACTGAACTGAACTGAACTTTGAGGAAGAGGAAACTGTCCTCAAGCAGGATACATTGTTGTTATGTAATCCTTAGTACAGAGTTTGAACTGAGTTGTTGGTTAGGTAATCATCAGTTTAGAAAAAAGTGTGTTATGTGACTAAGGCTAAGGAATGTAAAGGAAAAAAAAAAGTTTGTACTTTACTCCTCTTTGAGAATTCCAGTCCCCTATCCTCACTTCCAGAGTGCCAGACCCCTTTCTCCTCCAAGGGGCCCCGGACTTCTTATTAACCTGCCTAGGAATTGACTCTCTCAGTGGCAAACTTATGTCTTTTTGTAAGTCTTTGACCTCTGATAGAGGTGTCTGGTGTAGTTTGGTATTTTAATAAATGGAATTTTCTTAGAGCATCATGGAAAGCTCAAATTTAGAATTTTCCTTTTAAATTCATTTCTCAAGGAAAAACAACATACAAAAGTAATGATAAATGAAAAATACCATAGAAGCTATATTAAGTGAATAGTACCTCTTTCCACATATAGGTCTTTTTGATAAAACTTTTAATAGGTCCGAAGTCTCTCATTTCTTTGTCAACAATGTGGAAGGAGAAAGAAGAATAATTCTATAACTATGTACTTGAATGTTTAATGCAATATAGCTCCAACCACTGCTAAATGTGGCTTATTTACAGTCCTGAATTCTTTCCAAATATCAATAAATCCCTCTTAGATTGTCACAAGCAAGACAGAAGCATAGGCAAAAGAAAGTCTTTCTCTCTCTTCTAAAATATAATAAACTTTTTAAAAGAGTTCCATTTTCAATGTTCACTCTTTAAAATTAACCTCTCTTTTAAAACTCCTTCCTTTTAACTTAGGCTCTTTCTAGTTGCCCTGACTTGCTTATTATTACTATGACCTGTAGCCCCTTGACTTACTCTCTAGAAGATCCAGCCAATATTTCTCAATGTGTGATTAGAGCACTATTTCTCAATATGTGATTCAGAGCACCTGTGTCAGAATCACCTGGGGGATCTATTACAATGCAGAAACCTGGTTGCACTTCATTCTCACTGAATTAGCGAATCTACCATGGGGCCAGGGAAATCTTTATCAAACACAACAGGTCTAGATTCATACTTAGTATGAGACATGAGAATGTGAGATCCAGGCCATTTCAAGCTATAAGCAGCATGGTACCTCACCCTGCCTCTAGAGTATACAGAAGATTGTGTCCACTATACCTCAAAACCCCACAAATCATGCTAATTGCCAGCTCTGGGAAGTCCTCATTTTCTGTATTCAATATTCTCTCCTAAGTCACCTGGTATTGCTAGAAATTTGCAGAAATTCTGTTAATCTAATAGATGGCAAATACCTGCTTTCTAAACTTGGTTAGTTTGTGTGGCCTATTGATTACTTACTAACTGCCTCTCAGAATCCCCCAAAAAGACTCTTCCAAACTTTCACCATCCTCATCTTAAATCTTCATGCCCATCCTTCATGTTCTTATTCTCATCACACAAAATTGGTTACTGATAGAACTGTGTGAGAGCGTTGGCCTTCCTCTGCCACTCAGCTATCTCTGCTGTAAGCCCTCTTTCTGTCAACTCACAAATCTGAGAAACAAATTTCATTCTTTCTTGCCAAAGCCAGCACTTCTACCTTTATCCTTGGATATCCTTCCCTTTGATGCCTCAGCTCCTTTTACTGGTCCCTTTCCCATCTTTAATGGCATGTTGTGTCCATTCCCTAGAGAAATTGTTGTTGCCATTCCTTATAAGCATGTCTCCCTTCAGCTAGCACACTGTGCTCCTTTCATCACCAAATATTGTTGTAGAATATTATGTCCTCACACCTCATTCCTCTTTCCTTCACTTACCTTTAGAAATTTGCAGTATTTTTCTCCACACTTCATCAGAGGGAAATTGTTCTCAAGGAACCAGTGGTTTCCTGTGATATTCAGTGGTGGTTCTTTGCTTTCAAACTCTTTGTAGAATTTGATGCTGCTACAGCCCCTTCCTTCTTTCAGCTTTTTAGTCCTTTGGTTCCATGGCACAGGACACATCCCTAGTCCTTCTCTGTCATCTCTATTTCTTCTTTACTGCACTCCTCCTCATCTTAAATGTAAATGCTTCTCACAGTTCTGTCCTCACAGTTCTGTCCTCAGCTCCCAGGCTGTCACTGAGGGAAGATGTTGACACAACAGGGAATCAAAATTCTCATGTGTTAGGCCTTTTGCTGGGAATGAGCCCAGGATGCTGTGTGCTCAGAGCAGAATCATGTTCCCAAGACTTTGGAGAGTTCTTCTGCTGAACTTGAATGACGAACAGGAGCTATGGAAAGATTTCCGGGAGAGCAAACCAAAGGAAAGACAGCAACATATAAGAGGATGGGTTCAACATCTTAAAATTTTTTGGTTAACTTTTACCCTTTTAAAGCCCTAAATTACACGTTCTTCAATCTTTTGTAAAAATGAGCTTCTCCTAAAAAAAAAAAAAAAAGAGGAAGGAAATGGAGGAGGAGAAACGGGGGAGGAAGAGAGAAAAATTGCAAAACCAATTCTGACGCCTTCTTTGAATAGCGTGGATGTTGTCTGAAGTAAATCAAAGTTCTTATATATATTTTCATTACTTTTTATTATGCTTAGGAAATTTTTAAAATTAATTTGTATTGGAGTATAGTTACTTTACAATGTTCTGTTAATTTTTATTGTCCAGCAAAGTAAGTCAGTTTTCCATATACGTATATTCCCTCTTGGTTGGATTTCCTTCCCATTTAGATCACCACAGAGCATTGAGTAGTTCTCATTGCTCTACAGAAGGTTCTCATTAGTTCTCTGTTTTGTACATAGTAGTGTATATATGTCAATCTCCATCTTCCAATTCATCCCATTCCCCCTTTCCATTACTTTTTATATGGAATCAAACCTAACAAAATAGCAATTTCTCTCTTGTTTTCTTACATAGAAGAGATATTAAAAGGTTTAAATGCCATTTATCAAGATAAACCAACATATTTTCCTCCTCATGGCATGAGAACTTATGAAAAATAAATTTCCAACAACATCCTCAGAGGTATTATTAGGTAGGTGTTTATTTGCTCTTGAAATGACAAACTGCAAATCTCTGATCCCCTTATTCTTTTTCATCTAAGGTGGAATAAATGGAACACATCACCATTGATGGAAAAATGTTTTGGCGGACTCTTCTTTCTCATCTCTCTGTTAGCATTTTAATACCATTCAGACTGAGTTCAAGAGGGTCACTTTTTAATAAATGTAGGAACATGTAAAGGCTTTTATAAATAAAACTAAGCCATTCTGCCTTTTGATAGCTTGCTTATGTTTTACAATTTTTTTTTCCTTCCTATACCAATCACATTCTTTCCTTTTATTTTTCTCAGTCCCAACCTCACAACATAATAATGGATCAAGCTTATTCCATACCATGTAATACCTTGCACTATTTAAGTATTTGTTTAAAAAAGCATCATCTTAAAATAGAGCAGAGGGAGAGGAAAGTACAAAAGACCAATTCTGTCCCTTAATATCATTAATGGAAAGATTTATGGTCACTAAAAGTGGTGTATTGCCAACAATAGCTCTGGTGAAGCCACATCTGTTTATCCTAATCTGTAAGGAGCAGGATATGTGACAAGGAATGAGAATACGCCATTTGATTTGCAGCTATTACCTGACTACGAAGACAATGAGTAAGTGCATAAATAAAGACAAATCATTATTATAGTGCAGCAACCAGACCTCACTGCAAACAGCTGAAGCCTGAGTTTTGGCAAACTGATGTGTCCTGCTCCATAATAAATGATGTTTTAATACATTCTCTTAATGTCAGGATTTCTCATTCTCAAATAAAATTGCTTAAAAAAAAACTTTTGGAGATGGCTTTTAAATGTAATTTTTAGTGTGAATTTCCTTTTATCATTTTATAAAATAGAATCATATAATAATGTCTTCTCTCTCAAGGAAATTTTTACATTTATGTCCAAATAATTTATTGGTCTTTAATATAGCAGTGTATTTTAAATTCTCTCCATCTTGACAAACAAATAATACATTTCAGGGTGGTGGAAGGCTTCCAAATGTTGATTGAGATGAAAGAGTCCCTTTGAAGTTTAAAATTGGTTTTAATAGAAGATCTGATGATTTTAAGAAACAGTATGGAGTTTTAGGAAAATTATAAGATTGTAAATACAACACAGATTTGGAGATAAATTTGAATTCTGAGAATCAACAATTGTCAAAGCCAGCATTTGCTATTCTCACTTAATTTCATGAAGGAATTAGCCAAGACATATAAACATGTCTTTCTTACTGGTAGAGTGCTCTAGAAGTGATCCAGATAGAGAAATTGGAAAATAACGCCTTTATATCATTTAGCTTATTCATATGCAATCATTTGCATTCCTCAAAAAGCTGTTAAATATTTAGACTGGAAAAAATAATTCTAGGCATTTTAGTTAGACAGTAAAATTAAAATATAGAGAAAACAAGTCCATTATGAAGTTATTTTCATTAGGCCTTACCCAGAGTGACAGTGGATAGCTCATATTCAGACACTAAACTGTCACTTTTTAAATAGTTGCCATGCTCCAGGCACTATGTTAGATGATATATTGACTACTTGGATGAATGTAAAAGTGTTAGTTGCTCAGTCATGTCCAACTCTTCACTCTATGGACTGTAGCCTGCCGGGCCCCTCTGTCCATGGGATTCTCTAGGCAAGACTACTGGAATAGGTTGCCATTCTCTTCTCTAGGAGATCTTCCTGAACCAGGGACTGACCCCGGTCTCCTGCATTGCAAGCAGATTCTTTACCATCTGAGCCACCAGGGATACCCATACATGGCTACTGTGCAAAGAAGATCATATATCCAGAAAAGAAAAATAAAAATTCAAACAAGTCACTTTAATTAAGCAATGGACATACTGTCAGTGGGCCATCCTGCTTGGGAGCAGAATAGAG
This sequence comes from Bubalus kerabau, assembly GCF_029407905.1. Taxonomy (NCBI): domain Eukaryota; kingdom Metazoa; phylum Chordata; class Mammalia; order Artiodactyla; family Bovidae; genus Bubalus; species Bubalus kerabau. Next base: position 54,746,902 of record NC_073630.1, on the reverse strand, counting down.
AGCATTTAATTCTGCCCAGAAAGGGTAAAGGAATTCCAGGCCTTACAGGATGAGTAAGTGTTAAGCCATTCAAGAGAGGAGAGAGAATTCAAATCAGAGATCATATCCAGAATGAAGGTGCAAGAATGCTGCTGCTGCTGCTGCTAAGTCACTTCAGTCATATCCGACTCTGTGTGACCCCATAGATGGCAGCCCACCAGGCTCCCCCATCGCTGGGATTCTCCAGGCAAGAATAGTGGAATGGGTTGCCATTTCCTTCTCCAATGGATGAAAATAAAAAGTGAAAGTGAAGTTGCTCAGTCGTTTCCGACTACAGCGACCCCATGGACTGCAGCCTACCAGGCTCCTCCATCCATGGGATTTTCCAGGCAAGAGTACTTGAGTGGGGTGCTGTTGCCTTCTCCTACAAGAATGATAATGCGTGGCATTTTCAGTAAAGTGTAAGAGTATTTGAAAGACAGGGAATGAGGCAGGAGGCAGATGGCTCTCCTCCTCCACCCCTAGAGAAAAGCAACTGGAGATGCATTCCCTGTGGACAGAAACTCCAAGAGGAGAATGCATGTATGTTAAGTCACTTCAGTCATGCACAACTCTTTGTGAGGCTTCCCAGGTGTCTCAGTGGGTAAAGAATCTACCTGCAATGCAGGAGACACAGGATATGCAGGTTTGATTCCTGGATTGGGAAGATCCCCTAGAAGAGGGCATGGCAACCCGCTCCAGTATTCTTGCTTAGAGAATCCCATGGACAGAGGAGCATGACAGGCTTCAGTCCATACAGTTGCAAGCAGTTGGACATAACTGAAGCAACTGAGTATGCACACACACACACAGAACGTAGTCCACCAGTCTCCATCCAAGGGATTCTCCAGGCAAGAATATTGAAGTGGGTTGCCATGCCATCCTCCAGGAGATCTTCCCAACCCAGGGATCGAACTCACATCTCTCACATCTTCTGCATTGGCAGGCGGGTTCTCTACCACTAGCACCAAAGCAGGCCAAAAAAAGGAGGAGGATGGGCAAACCTGCCAGACCACATATTTCTCATCCTCAAAGTCAGGAGACCTTCCTGACCACATACACAGAAAGGCTCCTTCTAAAAATGATGCTGAACCTGGAGCTCCAATATTTTGGCCACCTGATGTGAAAAGCTGACTCATTGGAAGAGACCCTGATGCTGGGAAAGATTGAAGGCAGAAGGAGAAGGGGATGACAGAGGATGAGATGGTTGGATGGCATTAGTGACTCAATGGACATGAGTTTGAGCAAATTCCAGGAGATGGTGAAGGACAGGGAAGACATGTGTGCTGCGGTCCATGGGGTCGCAAAGAGTCGGACACAACTGTGTGATTGAACAACAACAAAAAGAAAAAAAATGATAAAGAACCTATTTAAACTGTACACACATCATTCCCATAAATTTTCAAACTCTGTAGCACTATATTTCCTACTCTATGGGGAAATTTGAAATTCAAGGAAACCAAGTAACTTGCTCAAGTTTCATGGTTTTAATGGTACCTGAGTTCAAATCAAATAGTGGCTGCTTCCACAGAACATCTGTGCGGTTGCTATCTTTATACCTGCCACTGTTTGGTTAAGTCTTATGGTTGCAGAGATCAGGAGCTGGGGTTAGGGGGTACTTCACAGAGGAGGTTCCAAGTAAATGAAGTTTTAAAGTTGAGTAAGAACTGAAAATACAAATATATATATTATATTATATATTATATATATTATATATATATATGTACAATCAAATGAAGGGGGAGTTTGCTAGGGAAAATAAATATCCAGTGCAAAGTTAAGCCAAAAAAAATAAGACACACAGGGAACAGAAAGCCCAGTTTTGAGGGTAATGTTCATAGATGCTTTTGAGGAAATGGAGGGAGAAGGAAAGAAGGTCAGCACATGTCCAACCTAGTAGGGCTTTATGTGTCATCCTGTGGTATGATTTTTCCTTCTCCAAGCCATGGGCCATCATTAAAATTTTTTGAGCTGGAGAATGATACAGCTGATCCTTGTCTAATGCAGGTTTGAACTACATGGATTTTTTACTTTGGCAGGGTTTGTTCCCTGAGCCCCCTCATTCTTCAAGGGTCAACTGTGATCAGAATGAATTTTTTTTTTTGGCCACACCAGGCAACATGTGGGATCTTAGTTCCCTGACCAGGGATCAAATTCACGCCCTCCGCGTTGAAAGCAGGGAGTCTTAGCCACTGGACCACCAGGGACCTCCCAGATTTGGATTTATAAGAGCTAACTCTGGTGACAGTATAGAAAGAGCAAGGCTATAGACAGGCAGATCTATTAGGAGCAATGTGATGAGTGAAAGAACCAGCAAGGGATTTTGAAGGAAAGAGTGGTTGTACAGAAATATTTGGATCTAAAGGTTTCTTAATTTTTCCAAAGGTCAACACCATTCCCAGGACCTTCATGATCTCTGGCACCCTCCTGTTGCCTTATAAGAGTAGTCATTGTATTTATTCTAGCTAGAACTTTCTTTCTGAACAGAGAATAATTTATTTCCTTTAAAAATTGTTTCTTTAATTATATCAACTTACTTGTATCACTTTTTACTATTTAACATGATACTGCTTTCAGTTTGCATTTTATTAACAGCAAAAACATTTTCTAAGCTATTCCTCAATTGAGAAGTTTCTTCCTAAAGCTAGAAGTTAATGGTACTGAATTTTATATTATGGTCATTAAGAAAACAAAACAAGTGAAGGGTGCCTTGTATTCTTGAATGATCTCACAGCTGAACTTGGAAATTTTTGTCAAAAATACTGTATTCAGATGTGCATCAAACAGTTTTAAACTCATGCTGTGTCTCAATAGTGGACCATAATGTCTACAGTTGCATTAATGATCTTATAAATCCTCTAATGATATAAATTGCATCATTTTATTTCATTTTAAGTTTAGTGTTAAATGTACAGGAATTCAATGTAGACATTTCAACTTTCTTAAATTTTATGACTTTATTTGACATTTATTTATTTATATTATACCAGAAAACTCAAAATATAGAAGTGTCCCAGGCCACTTTTTCAAAATCTAAGAGACTTTCTCAACATGTTCATTCAATATCCAGGTATGAAATACCATATAATATTTCTAAATCTACAGCCATTCATTTTTTTAAAATCATATTTAGTGTGGGCCAATCTGTGTTTCATCACTGAGGATAGGTAGATATGTCTCATGATGGAATCAATTGGGGTGATCTACAATATATAATGAGGCTTCCCAGGTAGCTTAGCTGGTAAAGAATCTACCTGCAATACAGGAGATCCCAGTTAGATTCCTGGGTTGGGAAGATCCCTGGGAAAAGGGATAAGTTACCCACTCCAGTACTCTTGGGCTTCCCTTGTGGCTCAGAGAATACAGAATCCTCCTGAAATATAGGAGACCTGAGTTCAATCCTTAGATTGAGAAGATCCCCTGGAGGAAGGCATGGCAACACACTTTAGTATTCTTGCCTGGAGAATTCCATGGACAGAAGAGCCTGGCAGGCAATAGTCCATAGGGCAGCAAAGAGTCGTACACAATTGAGCAACTAAGCACAGAACAGCACATGATAAACAATGGATTTCAAAAATCAAAATACAATAAAATAGATTAGAAAATAAATCGGTGTCTGAGTGAGTGAGTGAAAGTTGCTTACTCGTGTCCCACTCTTAGCGATCCCATGGACTGTATAGTCCATGGAATTCTCCAGGCCAGAATACTGGAGTGGGTAGCCTTTTCCTTCTCCAGGTGATCTTCTCAACCCAGGGATCAAACTCAGGTCTCCCATATTGCAGGAGGATTCTCTACCAGCTAAGCCACAGGGAAGCCCAAAGAGTAAATATAATATTTACCCACAGAGTAAATATAATATTATCTTTTAGTAATTTAGTTTCAACTATATATGTGAGGGGAGGAGGGGATACATTTGTTTGAACAGTAAAATATACACTTTTCTGAACATCAGAATCTTAAGAAAAGTTTGTAAATCTCTTATCTAAGTTAGTGAATTCATTGATATATCTATACATACATATATGTATATATGTATATATATATATATATATATAACTGGACATGGAAAAACAGACTGATTCCAAATAGGGAAAGGAGTACGTCAAGGCTGTATATTGTCACCCTGCTTATTTAACTTTTATGCAGAGTACCTCATGAGAAACGCTGGGCTGGAAGAAGCATAAGCTGGAATCAAGATTGCCAGGAGAAATATCAATAACCTCAGATATGCAGATGACACCACCCTTATGGTAGAAAGTGAAGAGGAACTAAAAAGCCTCTTGATTAAAGTGAAAAAGTTGGCTTAAAGCTCAACATTCAGAAAACAAAGATCATGGCATCTGGTCCCATCACTTAATGGAAATAGATGGGGAAACAGTGGAAACAGTGTCAGACTTTATTTTGTTGGGCTCCAAAATCACTGCAGATGGTGACTGCAGCCATGAAATTAGAAGACGCTTACTCCTTGGAAGGAAAGTTATGACCAACCTAGATAGCATATTGAAAAGCAGAGACATTACTTTGCCAACAAAGGTCTGTCTAGTCAAGGCTATAGTTTTTCCATTGGTCACGTATGGATGTGAGAGTTGGACTGTGAAGAAAGCTGAGCACCGAAGAATTGATGCTTTTGAACTGTGGTGTTGGAGAAGACTCTTGAGAGTCCCTTGAACTGCAAGGAGATCCAACCAGTCCATTCTAAAGGAGATCAGTCCTGGGTGTTCATAGGAAGGACTGATGCTAAAGCTGAAACTCCAATACTTTGGGCACCTCATGTGAAGAGTTGACTTATCGGAAAAGACTCTGATGCTAGGAGGGATTGGGGGCAGGAGGAGAAGGGGACAACAGAGGATGAGATGGCTGGATGGCATCACCGACTCAATGGACATGAATTTGGGTAAACTCTGGGAGTTGGTGATGGACAGAGAGGCCTGGCGTGCTATGATTCATGGGGTCACAAAGAGTTGGACACGACTGAGCGACTGAACTGAACTGAACTGATATATATATATATATATATACATACATACATACACACACACATATAAAAGTATATATAATTTTATCCTCAAAAGAGCTTGGAACTTAGTAGAGAAAAGACATGTAAACATAAATTATACTGTAGAACAATGTATGAAGATGTGGCACAAAGCGCAGAAGAAGCATAGGATTTGATTCAATCTCTTTGTGCTAGGAAAGAGCCTGTTTTGTTTTTCCTTTTCTTCCCCCCTCCCTTCCTCCCTCCCCTTCTTCCCTCTCCTTCCCCTTCTTCTATTAAAAAAGAAAGGCCATCTTGCCCTAAATTTTGGAAAAATAAGCTGCCTACCCTTTATTCCTTGAGAGGGTCCTCACACATTTCAGCCTGCATTCCACTAAGGGCAATATTTTAAAAGAATTATCTTTCCCAGGAATGTAGCCCGACAGATGAAAGTTCAGAAGGCAGATATACACACAATGAGAGCCTTTCTCCTCCAAGCTGATAATTGTTTCTGGCCAAATATCTTTAGCTCTACCACATCTAGAGATTCCACTGCTCCCTTTGTTATCTAGATCTTCACAAATTCCAGGGTTTCAAGGTGTTTCTAAATTATTATTTAAATAGTTCATGTACTTCAATTATTTCTTAGTTAATGCAAACATAGACTCATTTTTCTGTATTCATTACTAGGTTTAGCATTTAATGAAAAATTGATCAAGAAAAGAAACAATTCCTGCTATCAAGGGATTTACTCCCTAGTAGCCAATAATATTTTAAGTACATACTATTATGCATAAATATATAATTATGTAGAAGGTAAAAGAATATTTCTGGGAAGATTAAACAAATTTGGGGTGGAATTCACATAGGCTCTTATCAAAACCATCATCTTTGACTGAAATTGAAGGATGCATTAGGAGCAAATAGAAAGGTGGATGATGGAGGGAATAGTGAAGAGGAAGGTGTAACTGGTGGATTTTAGGACCTGCAAAACTGGCCATGGTAGGAACCAGGAAGAGACTAAGGAGAAAAACAACACAATGTACACCTGGAAATGAAGGGACACAGGGACTAGGCTGGATAGGACCTTTTGTATATATTTAAGATTTGGGATTTTTGTTCTGAGCAATGGGAAGTCATTGAAGGGTTTTGAATAACCAGATTTGTGGAAACAAATGCAAAATATGAGATGCACCTGACATCTTTTCTTTATAGTAACTCATTGCAGAGACCTTATTTGGCTTTTGGCAGCTATGCCCCAGAGAAGGCAATGGCACCCCACTCCAGTACTCTTGCCTGGAAAATCCCATGGATGGAGGAGCCTGATAGGCTGCAGTCCATGGGGTCACGAAGAGTCAGACACGACTGAGCGACTTCACTTTCACTTTTCCCTTTCATGCATTGGAGAAGGAAATGGCAACCCACTCCAGTGTTCTTGCCTGGAGAATCCCAGGTATGGGGGAATCTGGTGGGCTGCCGTCTACGGGGTTGCACAGAGTCAGACACGACTGAAGCGACTTAGCAGCAGCAGCTATGCCCAGTCATATATTTATAGGTTCTTAGTTAAAAAAATGCATGAAACTTCATGCACACATAAATTTTTTGAAGATATCATTTAAAGAGATTATTTGATGCCTCCCATAAACAGTAATAGCATACTTTGTAGTAAAGTAAATGGTGTTCAATTGAGAGTACTGTATTTGGTTTATTTCTTTGTACTCATTGGCTCACTGATTATTATCACAAGATGATATATTGAACATGTCTTCCTTATCGCTCTCATTGTTTGTTTGTTTTTGTTACTCAAGGTGATTTCTAAATACCAAAGTGCACAACCAAAGAAAACAACTTCATTTCATTACCAACTCACATTTACTTTTTCTCCTTTCCTCAAAAGTGATTTCCCTAAAATTCTCCACAAAATAAATTTTAATTTTCAACCCTCAACTAATATAAATAAATACTAGTTTTATTAAAATTAATGGAAATATGGAAAACCCACTGAAATAAGACTATTTTAATTATTCTAATTTTAAAATTAAAACCTACCAAGTATACTTCTCTCTGAAAGGTAGTTTGAGAAAAAAGGAGAGACAAAGGAGAAAAGAATGAAAGGTTGAATGGTACCCAAACTTTAGAGGAACAAATTTTCACAAAACAAAACTTAAATCATAAATCAGAGTTGTAAAGATAACTGCAGTTATATAGTTTAACTTCCCTCAAAACAATCTCTAATTTTTTGGAGACTGGTTTAGAGACAAAAACAAAAACTCACAGACATGCAGTCTTAATTCTGCTGGAAGAAACATGTTTTATTACTTTGTTTTTGTTTTGAGACATTTATACAAATTTCACAAGAAAAATATTATCTTTGATTTCAAACTCTCATTTATAAAAGAATAAAAACATTCTTCCACTAAACCACCAGCTCATTGTATTATGTATAGTTGTGTTGTAAAGGAATGTGAATTGAAAACATGTTTCTGCAGGCTAAGTTTAGGTTGCCCTTTATGGATCTAAATTTCAGATATGTGGGTGCTGCATTTGTGAGTCGTAACGAAAGCTCCAGTATTATAATGTCTACAGAAAAGGAATTTGGCTCCTCTAGGGCTCTCCCACAATGGCAGCTTTAAACCCAAGTTGACATTTAACAGAAACAACTAAGAGGCTGGAAAAGACTATCCTCTGAAACTCTTCTCATAAATAAACGTTAAGTATGTGAATATTGTGATGCTGAAATCCATATTAAGCTCTATTATAGAAAAATGACCTGATCTTGATATTTACCAGATTAAAAATGTGCTCTAACGCTAATGAAAAGCAGCATAGCATAGTGACATTTGCTTTCTCTTGCCTTCTCTATTTCTTCTTCTGGCACGGTGAAAAAACCTTGTTTCTTCATGGTCCTCACTTACCTGATGGAATCTTTTCTCCTCCCTGTAAAGTGAACTGGAGGTAAAGATTTTTTTTTCTTAAAAAAATATATACATATATGTGCATATATACAAACATGTGTACATACATATATGTGCATATGTACACACACACATGGGATTCCCTGGTGACTCAGTGGGTAAAGAATCCTTCTGTGATGCTGGAGACCCAGGTTCGATCCCTGGGTTGGGAAGATCCCCTGGATGAGGGCATGGCAACCCAGTCCAGTACTGTTGCCTAGAGAATCCCAAGGACAGAGGAGCCTGGCTGGCTGCAGAACATAGGGTTACAAAGTCAGACAGGAGTGAAGTGAATAAGTAGCATATATACATGTTGACTTTTTTATTTGTTTCTATTCAAAACCTTTCTAGAGGTACTCATAAAGTTCTAAAAAGAATACTGTAGTGAGAGTCCAGAGATGCCTGACTATGTCATAAAGTGGGTGTCCTCAGTGGGTCAGCCATAAAGAATTTGCCGGCAATGCAGAAGACACAGGTCCAGTCCTTGGGTTGGGAAGATCTCCTAGAGAAGGAAATGGCAACCCACTCCAGTATTCTTGCCTTGGAAATCCCATAGACAGAGGAGCCTCATGGGCTACTCTCCGTGGTGTTACAAAAGAATCAGGACACGGCTTAAACAAACAACTAGACCAAAACAACATGTCACAAGCTGAGTCCATGACACTGACTTGACAAAGCCATTTAATTAAAATGCAACCAGGTAGTGTTAGTCCTGAGTTGGGTCTTGCTTCCCTGAAATTGACTATTGAAATCCTCAGTGAAAAATAAAAGACATTCAGTTTTCCACACACCAACTGCAAACAGAACAACTGTTATTAGAGTTTATACATTCCCTGTAATTGTGTCATTCCTCTTGATATAAGCAAGAGGAACACATGAAGACATAAGGAGATTTTGGGGAGGAGAGAAAGCTGACCAGCCTTCTCTGGTGGCTTAAAGAAACCTCCTGCAATACAGGAGACCAGACTTCAATCCCAGGGTCAGGAAGATCCCCTGCAGAAGGGAATGGCTACCCACTCCAGTCTTCTTGCCTGGGAAATCCCATGGACAGAGCAGCCTGATGGGTAATGAATGGTCCATGGGATCGCAAGAAGTTGGACACAACTGAGTGACTAAGCACACACAACATGAAAGCTTACCAAAGTAAGCACAGACAGGTCATCCTGTGTCCTTATATTCCTTTAGAAGAGGCAAGATTCTTTCTTTCTACAAAGTTTTTGGTCAAGACTCAGAGAAAATTAAGTTTGCAGAACTGCAAACATTTTTCCCTCTACTAGTGGGGGAGGAGTGATCATATTCCATCTGGTATTGAGCAGTAGAGGAGAGCATCCTAGAATGATGTTAGGGACAGTGAGAGCAGGACAGTCCAGATCACGTCATTGTAAGTGAGCAGTCCCTAAGTGACTTACAAACTGAATCCTGCATGAGACCACAGGTCTAGGGATTTATGTGGAGGATAACACAACTGGTGGCCACAACTTTGTCTTGAATGAACACAGCAGGGTTCAACATGATGGTGACATGGAGGAATGTGATGCAATGCCACTAACCAAAGCAAACTCATGAATTTTAAGACTCCAACATTTATTGAGGTTTTGTATTGTGATTCATTCAGTACTTAGTACATTTAATCTTTGTACACATACACACACACACACACACACACACACACACAGACAAACCCACCTATTGAAACTGAATTGTTACCAGTTATTTACAGATAGATGTAGTAAGGCACAGAGAAATGACATAACTTGTCTATGGTCACACTGCCAGTACCTGCTAGAGGTGGGGTCTAACCTAGGCAGCATCTCTCCTGAAACATGGTTAAACTATGCTAGGTAATGTCAATGTTCTTCTTCACTTGAAACCATCCACACAGCTAGACTGCAGTGAAAGGAACATAGGAGGAGCATTTTCAGTTGGTTAATTTTGAATTTTCCCAATGAGCAGAATAAATGCTTAGAAATAAAAGTCTGCTTTAATACCCGATGCTATTTTAAAAGATATAGAATTAGGATAAGATGCTGTCATACTTTGCCAATAACTTGCAGAGAAATATAGATTTAATAGAGCACAAGTATTGGTGTTCGTGGTGGAAAAATGAAGCCATTTCATATTTTTACTTTCCTAAATTGATACTCCTCAATAATATGGTTATAAACAGCTGTCTCACTTATAAAATGAGGCAGCTTTGAACACAAATTTTGCAGTGAGCAAACTGGGTTTGAAATAGGGATGTTTGCACTTCTCTCTTAAATAATTCAGGTTCCTCATGGTAAAATGAATATAATAAAACCTAGTCATCAATATTGTCATAAGAAGTAAATGAGACAGGGAACATAGATTATGCTACTTAAATGATAAGGCCCCATTTCAGTGGCATAACAGACTAGAACATTATTTCCTATTTATACAAAATTCTTAGATATTCAGGTTTAGCGAGTGGCTCTCTATCATCAGAGAACTAGACTGACCATCGCTAAGTTAGTAAGAGAACAAATAGAGAGAGAAAGGAAAAGAAGAATTGCACATGGCAGGTTTTGTTAGCAAGGCCCACAATGGTGAATTACATCTGTTAAATTCATAGGCACATGACTGTACTCACCGCCAGGAAATACTAAGAGATATAATCTGTGTGCTTAAGAATGAAAAAAGGAGGCTGTGGATAGATGACAGTTTTTGCCACATGTACATAAAATGCTTAGCAGACTGCCTGACAGAAATTGCATTTAATTTAGCTGTTGCTGCTATCTCTCAAAGCCCTAATGGGTTTAAGTTCTAAGAAGTAAAATGGAAAATTATTTTAATTAAGCCACAGATAGCAACATTTCTTGTAAACAGGACACTGTGAGCACTGTGATAAATTTTACTCAAAGATAAGTACACAAACATTGAAGGGAAGGATGATAATTATTTCCAGAAAAATATTAGTTTTAACATTATATAATTCCTTCCTCCAAGAACTGCTGAAAATAGATATTAAAATTTGAAAACAAGAGAGAAACCAGAAAAAAAAAAAAAACTTTCATGAGAAAAAGAAAAATTGTTAGGTAACAAGGACCTGCAATAACAACAACAAGGACTTGGCATTACAATATTATAATATCTTATAATAACCTATAATCGAAAATAATTTTTAATATATGTAAATATCTGTATCTATATTATATATGTATATATAACTGAATCACTCTGCTATACACCTGAAACTAACACAACACTGCAAGTTAACTGTACTTAAATTAAAAAATGGTTTAAAAATTGTCAGGAAAACATAACATCCACTCTACAAATCTCTTGTAAATTTCTGCTAAATAGCAGATCTATAATGGCATAATATCAACATACACCTTTTCCTCTTAAGTGGTAACTTTTCCACAGTTCTATTTCTGGTCTCTTCAGGCTGCGATCTCTAAGGCGCTTACACTGACCTACATCCATTAACTCTCCAGTTTTTGATCTTATATGAAAGACCTAACATCATCCAAGTAAATGTTTAAAGGAATCAAGGGAAATTTACTTATAGTATTTGATAGGTAACAGAGTAACGGGATAGACCTCATTATGCTCAAGACTGGGTTACTGGGGAAGAAACAAAGGGAAAAAAATCAATACAAAAAAAATAGCTGAGGTAACATAATAGGAGGAAAAGAACATAGTTGCTTGGGAGAGAGAAATGTAGTATATCCTTAGAGATTCCCATGAAGTTAAATAAAACATACACTTTATGAAGCTGGAGATAAAAGGTTGGCTGATGATATACAGACTGCAACGGAAGGTTAGCTGTCAGATTTAGGAAATAAACTTAAGGAAACAAATGATGCTTTACCAAAATGTAAATGATAGAAGAAGCAAGATTTAAAAGAAAATATCCAAATGTAGATATGAATTCCTCTGGCTCTAGCTATGCGATGATTTTTCCCCTTTGTGCGACAGGGAAAATGAGTATCATAAATATTTTTCTGGAGCAAGCTAAGCTTAAAGTTTCTATACCATATCTCACAAGGCGGGCACTTCAAACTTTGATGACCACTATATCTAGAATAAAATGACATTTTACATCATGCTCTTAGGCCTCCACGTGCGCACAGACAGACAGACATGCACACAGGGACTGTCATCTGAAGCAATACTATGTGTAATGCTGTCTGGCATTTTCTCTTTTCTTCTAATTCATTTTAAATAATGCTGATTGAGTTTCATCAATTTGATCTGACAACCTAATGAATCCTGACAACTGCTAAAAGTGTCTATGAATTTCCACTGAAAAAGAATGAATACTGATTCCAAGCTTGACGTTTCTTTTTGTTTTATACTTCTATGTGTACCTAATCTACTTAGGAGCAGCCCCATATCTTTCTTTAAGCTCTGAGAGGATTCCCCTGAGCAATGCTTAATGGGAATTTACCTAGAAAATGTTATTAAGGAGTCAGGGGAATGTGAGTAGATTCTACATCATCTCAATCTGTATGCTCTTCAAACCCAGGGAACTCAGTAATGGGAGAAGACTAATTAAAGTGGGAGACCAAAAGCTCCTCTTGAGATTCAGCTGAAGGCTAGTGGCAGCCCCTTCTCCTTTTGTCCCTAACAAGAGTGAACATCACCAGCTCAGGTCTCAGACATTTTAACAATTACACTCTCTTAGTCAGAGTGCTGAAAACAGTATACTGTAATGTACAGTAATCCAGTACACTTTAAACTGCATGATACCTCTACACACTGAATCTTGAAATGGATGTATTATGTCATGACAGCATTTTATAAAAAAAGATTAAAGCAAATAGAACAAGAATATCTAATAGCTTTGCAGATTTTATATGCTAATTCACATTTTTTCCATTTATATAGAAATAGGTCTGTCTGAACATATATATCTGTTTGTACATGATATAAATTATCTTGCTTATAGTAAAAGGCATTGTAAACTGCTTTAAGTTATTTCATCACTGATTTTAAGGGTAGTAAAAGGACATGTGAAAACTGTTTTCTTTGTGTTGGGGTTATCAAATTTCTATTTTTTTAGTATCAAGACCAAAAAGAAATAAAAGTAGAATAAGTGAGTCTAACCATTCTGAATCATCTTCTCAAAAATGGCAGCAAAACAAGACTGTAGCCTTGATAACTATATTGCAAAAAAAATTGAATTATATTTATTAGAAAAATAATATATAGCACTTCCAAAATATATAACAACACTACTATGAATTTTAAAATCAGAGAATTAAAAATACAGAAAACTAATAGCATACATAAAATATAAAATATATCAGTAATTATTATTGTTGTGTGAACAAAAATTGGAATAAAAATAATATTTTTAAAGATTTTTTTTGAAGTTCAAGTGAAGGAATACAAGCATTTAGCTGTTTTGAAGGACCTTATTACGAGCCAAAAGAAATCAATACTGACCATCAACTAGACTGCCTTACTACTACTCCTAAGTCATTTCAGTCATGTCCGACTCTGTGACCCCATAGATGGCAGCCCACTAGGCCCTGCCGTCCCTGGGATTCTCCAGGCAAGAACACTGGAGTGGGTTGCTATTTCCTCCTCCAATGCATAAAAGTGAAAAGTGAAAGTGAAGTTGCTCAGTCATATCTGACTCTTTGCGACCCCATGAACTGCAGCCTACCAGGCTCCTCCATCCATGGGATTTTCCAGGCAAGAGTACTTATGACCCAGCAATCCCACTGCTGGGCATACACACCGAGGAAACCAGAATTGAAAGAGACACGTGTACCCCAATGTTCATTGTAGCACTGTTTTATAATAGCCAGGACATGGAAGCAACCTAGATGTCCATCAGCAGATGAATGGATAAGAAAGCTGTGGTACACATACACAATGGAGTATTACTCGGCCATTAAAAAGAATGCATTTGAATCAGTTCTAATGAGGTGGATGAAACTGGAGCCTATTATACAGAATAAAGTAAGCCAGAAAGAAAAACACCAATACAGTATACTAATGCATATATATGGAATTTAGAAAAATGGTAACGATAACCCTGTATGCGAGACAGCAAAAGAGACACGGATGTATAGAACAGTTTTTTGGACTCTGTGGGAGAGGGCGAGGGTGGGATGATTTGGGAGAATGGCATTGAAACATGCATAATATCATATATGAAACGAATCGCCAGTCCAGGTTCAATGCATGATACTGGATGCTTGGGGCTGGTGCACTGGGACGACCCATAGGGATCGTAAGGGGAGGGAGGAGGGAAGGGGGTTCAGGATGGGGAGCACGTGTATACCTGTGGTGGATTCATGTTGATATATGGCAAAACCAATACAATATTGTAAAGTAATTAACCTCAATTAAAATAAATAAATTTATATTTAAAAAAAACCTTAAAGAATTTTTAAAACTGGTGTTTACATGGGAAAAGAAAATAGGTCAAATGACAAAGAAATGGAATTTTACCAGTATTTCTATTGAAACCAGAATCTAAAATGCAAAATATGCTTTTTATTTTTTTTTAATTTTTTTTCAGGTTAATCTATTTTATTTTATTATTTTTTAAATTTTATTTTATTTTTAAACTTTACATAATTGTATTAGTTTTGCCAAATATCAAAATGAATCCGCCACAGGTATACATGTGTTCCCCATCCTGAACCCTCCTCCCTCCTCCCTCTCCATACCATCCCTCTGGGTCGTCCCAGTGCACCAGCCCCAAGCATCCAGTATCGTGCATTGAACCTGGACAGAAAAAAATAAACTCATTGGAAGAAAAATAATGGTCCTATGCAAAAACATGGGAAACAATGGAAAGATAATGTCATAAATGTGCAATGCTGGCATAAATAAAATAGATCATTTATTATGCTATGTATAGGTACATCGGAGAAGGCAATGGCACCCCACTCCAGTACTTTTGCCTGGAAAATCCCATGGACGGAGGAGCCTGGTAGGCTGCAGTCCATGGGGTCGCTAAGGGTCAAACACAACTGAGCGGCTTCACTTTCACTTTTCACTTTCATGCACTGGAGAAGGAAATGGCAACCCACTCCAGGGTTCTTGCCTGGAGAATCCCAGGGATGGGGGAGCCTGGTGGGCTGCCATCTATGGGGTCGCACAGAGTCAGACACGACTGAAGTGACTTAGCAGTAGCATAGGTACATAGGTTATCTGTCAGTCACATCTGACTCCTGTGACCCTATGGACTGTAGCCTACCGGGCTCCTCATGGGTTTTCCCAGGCAAGAATACTGGAGTGGATTGTCATTTCCTTTTCCAACACTATGTATAAATGAGTTAAAATTTCCCATTAAAAAAATCTAAAAGTCATTCACAGAAAAACTTAAAACAAATGAATAAAATGGTTCAAAGCAAAGATTCAGGAGGGAAAAATCAGAAAGTTACAATGCAAAGCAGAAAGCAGAGCTATTGATATTTATCACATAAAAAATTAAGGTGAGAAAACTCATCATTACATGATAAGGGGACAATTTCCAATTCACAGTTTTGGAAACTGGAAGACATAATTTTCAGTTCATACTTAACCTGAAATCTGTGCTCCTGGAAAACAGCAATGATCATTGCTAATTATTAGAGAAATGAAAATCAAAACCACAGTGAGGGATCACCTGTGTCCAAATAGCCATAATCAAAATATCTATGAATAATAAATGCTGGAGAGCACGTGAAGAAAAAGGAACTCTTCTACACTGTTGTTGGGAATGTAAATTGGTGGGACCACTACAGAGAACAGTATGGAAGTTCCTTTAAAAACTAAAAATAGAGCCAGCATATGATCTGATGATCCCACTCCTGGGTATATATCCAGAGAAAACTATAGTTCAAAAAGATCATGAACCCCAGTGTTTACCGTAGCATTATTTACAATGGCTAAGACACAGGAAAGGCTTCCCTGGTGGCTCAGACAGTAAAGAATCCACCTGCAATACAAAAGACTGGGGTTTGATCCCTGGATTGGGAAGATCCCTTGGAGAAGTAATGGCTACCCACTCCAATATTCTTGCCTGGTATATTCCATTGGCAGAGGAGCGTGGTGGGCTACAGTTCATGGTGTCACAGAGTTGGACACGACTGAGTGACTAACACTTTCACTTTCTTTCAATACATGGAAGCAACCTAGATGTCCATTGATGGATGAATGAACAAATATATGGTAATATATAAACAATGGAATATTACTCAGCCATAAAAAGAATATTATCATTTGCAGCAGTATGGATGAACCTAGAGATTATCATACTAAGTGAAGTAAGCCAAAGACAAATATCATATGATATTTGCTTACGTGTTGTCACTTAGTCATATCCGACTCTGCAACCCTTTGGACTGTAGTCTGCCTAAGGGGCTCCCTGTCGATGGAATTCTTCAGGCAAGAATACTGGAGGGAGTTAACATGCCCTGCTTCAGTGATATTGCTTATATGTGGAATCTAAAAAAAAAAAAAGATATGAATAAACTGATTTATAAAATGAAAAAAAACTCACAGATATAGAAAACAAATTTACAGTTGCCAAAGGGAAAAGGTTGGCGGGAGGGATAAATTAGAAATTTGGTATTAACTTATACACATTGCTGTATATAAAATAGGACCTCTTGTATAGCACAGGAAACTACTTAATATTGTGTAATACCTATAAAGAAAAGAATCTTAAAAAGAATATATATATATATATGTATAAATGAATCACTTTAGTGTACAACTGAAACTAACACAACATTGTAAATCAACTATACTTCAATTAAAAAAAAGAAGATAGAATTTCTCCAAAAATTTATATTTTAGGAAACTGCTTACTGTACAGAACCATCCTTCCCCACGTGACTTACAGATGACCCAATTGTTTGCCTACAATAAGGCCAGACGCAGACCTAAATTCCCATTCTTTGATTCATAAATGATTAGCTGAACTGTTCGTCCCCACTGGCCAATCTGGACAAAATACTCAACAACTTGACTTACTTAGTCTGGTATCTCCCCTCCCCACCAGCCCTAGGAACAGGGCATGTCTTTTAACATTGAAATAATTTCTCTTTAACAGTCCCTCCAGAAATCAGCTGATGTTAGGAAAAACATTTCCTAATCAACTGACTGATGATGTTCACCTGACTTTTTCACTCCTCTTCATCCCATTCTTTCTAGCCTTATTTATTCCTCCTTATAAAATGAGTACTTTCTCCATGTTTCTATGAGTTCAATGATTTTTTTAAAGATTCCTCATGTGAGGGATATAATGCAGTATTTATCTTTCTCTATCTGGTTTATTTCACTTAACATAATGCATTCAAGTTCCATCCAAGTTGTTGAAAATAGCAGGATTTCCTTCTCATGGCTGAGTAACATTCTACTGTATGCATGTATAGTATATATTGCATTTTCTTTATCCATTCACCCATTAGTAGACACTTAGATTGTTACCATATCTTGACTTTTGTGAATAATGTTGCAATTAACATTGGAATACAAATATTTAAGTTGTTTTCATTTACTTTAGATATACACCTGGAAGTGGAATTGCTGGATCATACAGTAGTTTTCTTTTTAGTTTATTGAGAAACCTCCATACTGTTTTCCATAGTAGCCACATTTTTCCTGCTTCTTTGATAGTATTTGTCATCTCTTGTTTTTTAACAATAGCAATTCTAAAAAATGAGAGATGATATCCAATTGTGGTTTTGATTTGCATTTTCCTGATAATGTATGATGTTGAGCACATTTTACTATATCTGTTGGCCATTTGTAAATCTTCTTTGGAAAAATGGGTATTCAGTTCCTCTTGCCAATTTTCAAAGCTTTTTTTTTTTTTTTTTTCACCATTGAGTTGTCTGAATTCTTCATATGCTCAGCTTGTTGTTGTCTAGTCTAGTCGCTAAATCATGTCTGAATCATTTGCAACCCCATGGACTGTAGCCAGCCAGACTCCTCTGTCCATGGGATTTTCTAGGCAAGAATACTGGAGTGGGTTGCCATTTCCTTCTCCAGGGTTCTTCGATCCAACCCAGGGATCAAACCCACATCTTCTGCGTTGGCAAGCAGATTCTTAACCACTGAGTCACCTCAAAACCCTCATGTGTTCAGTTATAAGGTTATTACAACTTGAAGATGTGATGTATAACCTGGTGACTATAGTTGATACTGTTGTATTATACAATTGAAACTTGCTGAGAGTAAAACTAATTTGCATGTCAGTCACTTCTGACTCTTTGTGACCCTATGGACTGTAGCCCTCCAGGCTCTTGTGTTCATTGGAATCTCCAGGCAAGAATTCTACAGTGGGTTGCCATGCCCTCCTCCAGGCAATCTTTCCAACTTGGGGATAGAACTCCTGTCCTGCGACTCCTGTATTGCAGACAAATTCTTTACCACTGAGCCACTGAGGCAATATATATATGTGTGTGTGTGTGTGTATGTATATGTATACATATATATACACTCAGTGAGAAAAAGATAAAAATAAACATATTTATAACAACACAGCAAGAGAGACTAGAACTTTCATGTCCATGTGAAAAAGATGAATTTTTCTATAATTCCTTTTAAAACTGCACCTGCAAATAAGGGAGGGGGGGAGGTATTTTTAACTTTATTTTCTTTTAAAATAAATTCAATTTTCACTAAAAAAGCCTAAATGACCTAGAAGTAAGTTGCATACACATATTCACAGGTTATATAAAGTTTTTCTTTGTACTACACAAAGATAGGAAATTCCAAGAAAAGATGAATATATCTGGTATGTGAAAAATATGTAGGTGTATATGCATGCCTATATATACATACCATATATTTATATTTATATATATATATATATATATATATAAATCAATTTAGGTTGCTATAACAAATTACCATTTACTAGGTGGCTTAAACAACAAGTATTTACTTATTTTTCATATTTCTGGGAGGCTGGAAGTCCATGATCATGGTGTCAGCATGATTGCACAACTGTGGGATTGTGCTCTGAAGAGAGTCCTCTTCAGAGTGGTCCAAAGTGGTCCAAAGCTGACTTCTCCCTGTTTTTTCACATGGTGGAAAAAGAGTGAGCTATCTCTCTGGCCCCTTCTTATGACATTAGTTTTCTTTCCTCATAACCTAAAGAGTTAGTAGCTCAGTCATATCTGACTTTTTGTGACACTATAGCCCACCAGACTTCTCTGTCCATGGAATTCTCCAGGCAAGAATACCGGAGTGGGTTGCCATTTCTTTTCTCTAGGGGATCTTCCCGACCCAGAGAACAAACCCAGGTCTTCCACATTCAGACAGATTCTTTACTGTTTGAGTCACCAGTGACGTGAAGTCACTCAGTTGTGTCTGACTCTTTGCAACCCCATGGATGATACAGCCCACGGAATTCTCTAGGCCAGAATACTGGAGTGGGTAGCTATTTCCTTCTCCAGGGGATCTTCCCAACCCAGGGATCAAACCCAGGTCTCCCACATTGCAGGCAGATTCTTTACTAGTGGAGCCACGAAAGAAGCCCAAGAATACTGGAATGGGTAGCCTATTCATTCTCCAGGGGATCTTCCCAACCCAGGAAATGAACCAGAGTCTCCTGCATTACAGGCAGATTATTTACCAGCTGAGCTACCAATAATCCTTCTGAGGAGAGTGTCTTCTTGCAAATTTCAGGGAGTCCAAGAACTCTGTATGTGTGCTAAGTCACTTCAGTCATGTCCGACTCTTTGGCTCCTCTGTCCATGGGGATTCTCTAAGCAAGAACACTGGAGTGGGGTGCCACGCTCTCCTCCAAGGGATCTTTCCAACCCAGGGATCAAACCCACATCACTTATGTCTCCTGCATTGGCATCTTTACCATGAATGCCATCTGAGAAGCCTCATAACCTAATTACCTTTCAAAGACCTCACCTACAAAATATCATCACATTAGGGATTAGATTAGATTTCAATTTAGGAATTTGGCAGGGGCAAGGGGATGAGCAACTCAAATATTCATTCAGTCTGCAACTATATACAAAATATAAATACACAAACATTTACATTGAATGTTTATACATGTGTGTATATATATATAATACATATTTATATACACACGTGAAAATAAATTTGATCAAAAGTCTCTGAAAATACTTTGAAACCCATGTTTTGGCCAAGTGCTAAAGCTTTAATTGGTCCTTATATGTGTAAATTGTGTATGACACCACTCCAAGGGACAAAATTTGCATTTGTAGTGCTTGTAGATTTGTTGATGTAGATGCTGTAGATTTGTAAATTGGACAGTTTGCTGGCAGATTGCAGACAGTGAGGTGTCCTAAAGAGGGGCTGTTTCTAATTCATACAGTGTGCTATTTGGGGGAATGATTGTTGATCCTGCCAGAGGAGAGAACACACTTCAATTTTTATTATGCACTGCAGTTTTATATTCAGGTTTACATCATTTGTCAGTTGAAATTATGCAAACAATATAATGTGCTTCTGTTCAAGTGAATATTTGCAAACATCAGGCTCGGCTGTTTCCTGAATCAAGTCTCCAGCAATAGCAAGGCTACATCCCAGCCTTTAAGCATCTCAGAAAGTTGCCTGCTATTTAACAGTTTAAATTATTTTTCATTTAAAAGGAAATATATATATATATATATATATATAAATTGAAATAAAAATAAAGCTCCATCTGATGAAATTGAATTCAATACCACTGTTACTAAAGTAATGAAAACAAAAATGAGATGCTATTTTATTACTATCAAAATGAAAAGTTAAAAGTAATGAAAATCCTAGTACTTTCATAAAGATAAGCAATTGCTAATCTTTTCTTCAATAAAAAAAATTTAAAAAAGAAATCTGGCAAAAAGTACTTTATGTTATGACATCATTTCAGAAACATTGGATGTGAAGTTCATGTAAATCTTAGAATAAAGAGAATATGGCTGGCTAGTGAAAAAATTCCCACATAGCTCAGTTGGTAAAGAATCTGCCTGCAATGCAGGAGACATGGGTTCGATTCCAGAGTTGGGAAGATCCGCTGGAGAAGGGATAGGCTACCCACTCCAGTATTCTTGGGCTTCCCTTGTGTCTCAGCTGATAAAGAATCAGCCTTCAGTGCGGGAGCCCTGGATTTGATCCCTGGGTTGGGATGATCCCCTGGAGAGGGGAAAGGCTACCCACTCCAGTATTCTGGCCTGGAGAATTCTATGGACTGTATAGTCCATGGGGTCACAAAGAGTTGGACATGACTAAGCAACTTTCACTTTCGTGAAAAAATAAAAGAATGTGTTCAGTACCTTTCAAAAAAAACCTTAACATCATTAATACTTGTATAAATTGATTTTTATCCTGAACCAAATTTTTTAAAATATTATCATTTACTTCTAGGAATTCATCATAAGGAAATATTCAAGGGTGCAAATAAAGATGTATATACAATTTCAATATACTATTATTTTTAATAGCAAAAAATATATAAATCTCATGGTTAAAAGTGAAAACATTAAAATGGAATTTTAAAATGCGTTTTCAAGCTTAATAGAGAGATAAGAATATGTAAATATGATCATTATTACAAGTTAATTAATATATATATTTAAATAGAATAGATTGTATAAAATATAGTTTTACTGTATAATATCTAGGAGCTTCCCTGGTGGCTCAGATGGCAAAGAATTTGCCTACAATATAGGGGAATCAGGTTTGATCCCTGGGTCAGGAAGATCCAGGTCAGGAGAAGGAAATGGCAACCCACTCCAGTATTCTATTTTTTTTTTTTTTTAACAACAGAGAAATCCCAAACAGTGAGAATTTTTATTGATGAAAAGTTGATGGAAGAATCACAGAAATCTTCATAAAGTGCAGACCAGCCAAGGACTGTCTCCATTTCCATTTTCTCTTTAGGAGCTTCAGCAGAGAGATCAGGAATTATGGCCCCCTGTTTTCTTGACCCTAAGGAAGTTCTTGTTTCGTATTTATTAATACAGATTTTTATATGGAATTATATAATATTTATTACTTTTGTCTGAGATAATATTTCCTAAAATAAATACCATTAGGTCAGTTCAATACCTTTGATTTTTCTACACAGCCTATTAAATCTATTTCTAACCTATCCATTTTCATTTAAATTGAGCTACAATTGGCTCTGTGGGAGAAGGTGTGGGTGGGATGATTTGAGAGAATACCACTCCAGTATTCTTGCCTGGAGAATCCCATGGACAGAGGAGCCTGGCAGGCTATAGTCAGTCCACGGGGTCTCGAAGACTTGAACACAACTGATCGACTAGCACACACATATGTAATACCTACATAGTATAACTATATATCATGTAAGTCTCAAAGAGTCAGACATGACCTAGCAACTGAACAACAAATGTAGTATATGGTAGACCTAAAATGTTGTTTATGATATGATTATACCATGCATATTATATTATCATGTAAAATATATTTCATATTATCTTAATATATTACATAATATATTTCACATCATGTATTATATATATAATGCATAGTCTCGATGGACACGAGTCTGCGTGAACTCTGGGAGTTGGTGATGGACAGGGAGGCCTGGCATGCTGCAATTCATGGGGTCACAAAGAGTCGGACACGACTGAGTGACTGAACTGAACTGATAGTTTACTATATTTGACTATAAGTTTACCAAATATAGTATAATTAAATGTTATATATTTTATATAATATATTGAATACATTTGTATAGTTAGCTTCTGCTATGGATTGAAGATTTGTGTCTTCCCCAAATTCGTAGATTGACACCCTAATCTTCAATGTGACTGTATTTAAAGATAGGGCCTTTAAGGAGATAATTAACATCAAATGAGGTCATAAGAATAGGGCCCTGATCCTATAGGTTTACTGTCCTTATAAAAAGCAATACCAGAAAGCTTGCTCTTGCTCCAGGTGTCTGCACACAGAGGTAAGGCCATGTCAGTGCACAGTGAGAAGTCTGACATCTGCAAACCAGGAAGTAAGCTCTCACCAGAAACCAAATCTGTCAGCACCTTGATCTTGAATTCCTGAGGCTCTGGAAGTGTAAGAAACACATTTCTGTTCTTTAAGTCGCCTAGTCTGTGGTATTTTATTATGGCAGTGTGAGCTAAGAGCTTCTTTCCGATTTTCAAATTTGCTACATTTCAAATTCTTAGAATGCTTTTGGTTGTTTTAAGTAGAACTTCCCAACCCTTGGAGAAGGAAATGGCAACCCACTCCAGTATTCTTGCCTGGAGAATCCCAGGGACTGCAGAGCCTGGTGGGCTGCTGTCTATGGGGTTGCACAGAGTCAGACATGACTGAAGCGACTTAGCAGCAGCAGCAGCAGCCCCAACCCTTGTTATATGTTGGCAGCAGCTTCAGAATATGAAATAAAAGTAGGTGGAACAATAAAGCCATTGATTCTCTCAAGTCAACCAAGGAGTCAATTTAATGTAGTTCCAGTCTTGGTCCATTGGCTCAGTGATATCCTGAAGGACCTCATCCCTGCTCATCTTTTCCCATTTCAATTTTCAGAAGATCACTCAGCCTAAAAGTAGGAAGATGATCTCTATGATCCGGGCCTTATTAGATATCACTCAAGATAGGAAGAAAAGAGATAGGTGAAATAATTGGGTTTCCATGGCCACAAACTGAGTCTTTTCCTCTCCTACAAGAAGGCAATTATTAGCAACAGGGTATGGGATCAGCATGCTTCCCAGGTGGCACTACTGGTGAAGAACCCACCTGCCAATGCAAGAGACCTACGAAACCCAGGTTCAATCCCAGGGTTGGGAAGATCCCCTGGAGGAGGGCATGGAACCCCACTCCACTTGCTTGGAGAATCTCTTGGACAGAGAAGCCTGGTCGGCTACAGTCCATAGGGTCGCAAAGAGTTGGACATGACTGAAGCTACTTAACACACATGCATGCATGGGAGAGGCATGACTGTTTGACTAATAAACATTTATACCTTGGGTTTTGGTCCCAATGTATATCTCTAAAAATTATATCCTGTTGCTAAATAACAAAATTACAGTTTAGGGGATATCATTATTTGAAGTGTAATCTAATATTGTATCACATTTAACTCTAGCCCACTTTGGGGGTGGCTGTCAACAAAATAACATCAGCATTTCAACAACCATGACTTAGACTTATTCTTAAATGAGCGTTAAAACCAAGAGAAGTTTTCTTTGTATTGTTGCAATTTCAAAATTCTATAGAATATTCCATAAAAGGCTAGTTCCTGTTCCCATCTATGTAACAAAGGACCTGCCAATTTGTCATGGGTGCTCTGGTCCCCATTTTCTCTTCAGGATAGAGGCATATATTCCCCAGCTTCCAGTATTGTTTGTTCAAAATGATAGTCATATGAGACTTAACTTTTTGTCATGATTTGTCTACAAGTTCCCATTACCAAATTATTAAAGAAGTAAGAATATCCTTTTGCTCCCTTATGAGTTTAAAAAAATAATAATATTTCCCAGCTGGCATGATGTTACTTTGCTAAGACAAAGAAATTTGGTATCATATAGTTTGGCTTTATTCATGTAAACTGTCACTCTAAACATTCATAACCGTCTTTCATACCTATACTTGCTTTGTGGAAATCAGGGACTGAGGTCCAGGTAAGACAAAATCTAGCATAATCAAAAGAAAACAGCCGTGGAAAATGTGATGGCAAAATAATAGTCCTTCAAAGATGTACATATCCTAATCCCTGGAACCTGTGAATATGTGACTTCCCATGGCAAAGAGGTGGTAGATAAAATAAAGGTTGCTAAATCATCTGACCTTAAAATAGGGAGAATATCTTGATTATATGGGGCTTCCCAGGTGGCCCAGTGGGTAAAGAATCTGCCTGCAATGCAGGAGACACAGGTTTGATTCCTGACACATGTTTGAATTGGATATGATGGAGGTGACAGAGCACAGATACACCTGATTATATGTACAAGCCCAGTGTAATCAGAATGGCCATTTAAAATAGAAGAGAAAGGCCAATGAAGTCATCAGAGTAATGCAGTGTAAAGATTTCAAAGCACTCTTGCTGACTTTAAGATGGAGAAAGGATTCTAGGATGCAAGGAATATGGCCAGTTTCTAGAAACTGGAAAGTGCAAGAGGTCTCTCCCCTAGACCCTCCAGAAAGGACTGTGGTCCTGCTGACACCTTGCTTTTAGCTCTGTGACACTTCTAACCTCTAGAACTGTTAGATGATAAATTTATGTTGTCTGCAATCGCTATGTTTGTGGCAATTTGTTATGAGAGCGATAGCAAACTGACACAGAAGGCTGAAATCAACTGGGTTAGGGATTGAACCCACAAGAACGCAAGGGCACAAGAGTACACAGAAATCTGGGGAGGAGCATGGAGATTGTCCAGAGATTGGAACAGGGAAAACAAAGTCAACTGCATACATACCTCAAAAGACAGGCTAACCTTACCTTAACTTTAACTCAAGATTAAGCTCTAAAAGAAGTCCTTTCTTCTGCTTCTGTTATGACTGTTACTATCGTCACCGCTAATGCACTGGCTGACTTTGGATATTTATATTTGCGCTTACCCAATTCTGGGTTTGGATTCATGATCCTATGTTCATCCTACCCTCTAAAACCAATCACAAGGCTGTAATTTCTCTTTGACCGTGTATTCCACAAAGACCACAGCCCAGCTCATCTTCTAAAGCTGCAGTTCTCAAACCAAAGTTGCTAAAAACAGAGCTATCCAAGGACTAGCCTGGGGATCAGTGAGGTCATATATTCTCTAAAAATAATCTTCAGGAAATACAGTTTTACTCAAAGAACTTAAATAAATTTTTATACTAAAACTGGGCGAGCAAAACTACAGACCTAGCTCTCTGGCTTAGCTAGTCTAATCATATTTTTTTTTTCTTTCATGAATAAAACAATATTTATATGCAATTAGGTATTGGAATATTGGCTATTTTTGTGCTCTCCTGTGATACAGTGGTTTTAATACTATAGCCCTGGTTCAGTCAGTATGAACTTATTAAAATGAATTAGGGAAATGAGAAATCATTTTAAATTATTAAACTTTAAAATAGACATGCTGTCACCTTTCAAATGGAGGAATCAATGTTTGCAATGAATCTCTTACCACTACACCAATTATGGTTGGGCTTCCCAGGTGGCACAGTTGGTAAAGAACTGGACTACTAATGCAGGAGACACAAGAGATGTGGGTACTATACCTGGGTCAGGAAGATCCCCTAGAAGAGAAAATGGCAACCCACTCCAGTATTCTTGCCTGGGAAATCCCATGGACAAAGAGGCCTGGTGGACTGCAGTCCATGGTGTCTCAAAGAGTTGGACACAACCATATACTTAACTATGGTTAGTAAATTTGTAGAAGTGGTAGTTTATCTAAATAGCATAATTTAGATGTTTACTTAATATATTTACTTTATTATCAAGGAGATACATCTTAGTTTATTTCAATAGACATATTTTACAATTTCTTGAGTTCTGTCATCAAGAGATCTTACAACATTTATTCTACTACTCTTAGAAATTTTTCTTGAGATTATCGCATATAGAAGCCTTAATATATCTAATGGTGAAGAAGCCACAAGAAGCAACCATCAGACAGCAGGCAACAACTGCAACATACATGAATAAGGCCATCTTAGATTACTGAGCCCCAATAAATTTGCCGGATCCACAGTTGCTAGAATGAACCTAAGTAAAACCATGCCTTGCTTTGCTGAGCCCAAGTGAAGGCAACCTTCAGAATCTTGACCAAAAACTTACTATTTTTGCTTTCTTTTGGGGCTTGTTTTATTACACAGCAATTAGCCTCTGACACAGTATGTTTATTACTAAGCATTCCTTCAAAATCATGGAACATCAAAAGCTTATGAGAATACACTAAAAAATATCAATTGACCTCTTTAGCATTTGGCCTGAAACCTCCTTAGAGCCATATGTTCATTAGAATACTTTTTTACCTTCCATATTACTAGGATGATCCATTAACTTTTTTCTCACAACTATGGAATATGGATTACCAGTTTTTCATCCTCAATTAGCATTTTTCTCACTATTTTTCAAGTGTCCAGGAATAATTCATTTGCCATTTCTCCAGCCTTGCCATTTTCCCAGCCTATCTTCACCATCCTACCTCAAAGCCAATGATATGTTTGGGACTTTTGTTATGGCACTATCCTACATCTAGGTACTAATATCTGTACTAGTAATTTATCAACACTTAATAAAACTACCCAAACTTGATAGATGAAAACAAACTAATTTTCTCTATATTGTGTCAGCAATGTTGGCTAGACCTAGATAGATGGTTCTTCTGCTTGTCTTGCCTGTATTCCCACATGTAGCTACAGTTATCTGACAATTGTCTGGGCTCAGTGCTCTTGTATCTTCACTCATGACTGGCAGCCTGGGCTGGGCGGAGACCAATGAGCCTCTATAGGAAAAGTCTGGCTCTATTCCACATGGCTTTTTGTGACTTAATAGGCTAGACTGGACTTTTTTACATAATACTCTTAGGACTGCTTTCCAGAATGATAAAGCAGAAGCTGGAAGCCACTCAAACCCATGTTTATTCTGCCATAAATTAACAGTCAATCAAAGCTCATGAAAAGACCATAAGATGTGAAGGATGGTATAGGGTGTTGAATGACAACCTTTCAAAAGATACATCTATGTCCGGATAATCAGATTGTGAATGTGATAGTGTTTGGGAAAAGGGTCTTTGCAGATGTAATTAAATTAAAAGATCTTGTGATGAGACCATCCTAGATATCTTAAAGCAAACCCTAAACCCATTGATGAGGATCCATATTTAGGACAGTGGAAGAGAAGACAGACTGAGAAGAGAAGAGACCATGTGAGAACAGAGGCACAGATCAAAGTGACACAGCCACAGAAGAATGCTGATAGCCACCAGAAGCTGGAAGACACAAGGAAAGATTCTCCTCCATAGTCTTCAGAGTATGACCCTGCTGACACCTTAATTTTAGATTTCTGGCAGCTAGAACAATGAGAGAATAAATTTTTATTGTTTTAAGTCTCCAAATTTATGGTAATTTGTTACCATGACCAGAGAATATAGCCTGCAATTCCTGATGGGAGCTATGAATAACAAAGTCACTTTGCTAAGGGGTTGATACAGGAATTTGGAGAAGGAAATGAAATTCACTCCAGTATTCTTGCCTGGGAAATCCCATGGTCAGAGGAGCCTGGCAGGCTACACTCCATGGGGTCTCAAGAGACACCATCAGACGTGGGAATTGCAGACATTTGAAAACAATCTACCATATGCATGAAATCATTGCTCTTGCTGCAACATTTGAAAGTTATTTTCATTAAAATGAAAAATTGAATGAAAATAAGGATTTTATTCAATTAAAATAAGGGAACCCTTGCCTAGAAACAATATTTACAAGTTCAAATCAGCAAGCTAATATTTTAAAAGCTAAAATTGTCTTATTTATCAGTTTCATGAACTTCTAGGAAGAGCTTATGTAACAGTAGAAAGTATGGTTAATATTTTTTACTTTTAATAGATGAATTAGTTTTGCATCAGAAAGAAGCATTACTGAAAAAAGATGACTTTATTTTGAAAAGCTAATGATGCATTTAAATAGTATACTTGAGCTGTAGATTGAAAGATAGTTTCTTAGTTCATAGTAGTTATTATATTTACATTTTGCTTATATTTACAATAGTCTCTACAGAACAATTAATTTGCAAATTGTTCTATGAAAAAAAAGATGTGGAAGATATTTTAACAAGATATGTGAATTTCCTTAGCAAGCAAAATTGACAATTAAAAAATAAAAATAAATGCTGGAATCAAAGCCAGATGGAGCTGAAACTATGTAGAGCTAAAGAATGTGAGTGGCATCTCCAAACAAAATTTTTGTAAACCCAGATTATTACCTGCATTAATCACCAGTGATGTCTCAAATGCATCATCTCTTAATTATCACGAGAGTCAATGGAATGATAAAATAGGAAGTTTTGTGCAAAGAAAAATTAGCAGTTTTAATTCTTGTGTTTGAAACAAATGTATAATAAAGTAGAAATAATATTTGGAAAGGCACCTTGCTACACCCTGTCGGCACATGGAAAGTGTTGACAGTTTTTGAACCTAGAGTTTAATTCTTGTTGCTGATCTTGTTTGTTCCTTATGAAAAGGAAAAATAAATAAATAAGAAGACACAAAGGACTTTAAAGTTCAATTAATGAAATGAGTTCAGTCTTCTCCTTATGAGCAATACCTCACTCCGTGCAGTAGCTTTGTGGACATGTTTCCAAGGTTAAATACACCTAGGCAGCAACTTCAAGGCAAAAATTAGAAATTTGCTTACAGTTTAAAGCAAAACTAAAGAATAAGGCAACAAAACTACAAAAACAATAAAGTGTATGAAAAGGATGAGGAGAAATGATTATGGGGATTGTGATCTGATTGGAACTCAATTCATTTGCATGTGGTTTAAATTGCAATTTCAATGGAAAGGTAAAGAATAGTATTGCCAACTATATTCTTCACTGAAAAACAAAACATTTTGGTAATCATTCTCCTGAAGCCCTCAAATACTGAGTGAATTAAAAACTTGTTCAGTTCAGTCCAGAGCAAACAACTTTGTGTTTCCTTCCCCGTTCTCCCACCACCCCTTCAAATAAAATTTCCACTAATATTTTTATTTATCAGTTAGTTTCTTAGACAATACAACTTGGTTATTACGTGATCATGATTAAAAAAATGATTGTTATTACTTGTAATTATTTATTCATGTAAATTTATCAAAGTATTATGAAAACATAGCAATGAAAAAACTTGTGAGAATGATGTAACCTATTATAATCCCAGGCCATTTCTTTTAATTGATATATTCAATGTAACAAAGAGATGCTCTTCCATTTATTTTTAAGATAAGTAGGAAAATAAATCCTATCATTTGTTGATAACTTAAAATATTGTATATAAAACAAATATTATATATTTTTATGGATAACTCAAACAGAGCCATCTGACTTGAAATATTCATATAAGATATTATGCCCCCAGATTCCCAATGCTTGAGTCCACCTATCCCTCAGCTATTAGGTTTGAAAAGTTTGAGGCACACTGCTTCAATACATGTTTGTCAACACAGCTATACTGTGTCTTTTTCAGACACTATTTTGGGGGCACAATTCTGTCCTCAACTATTCTATGGATAGTGAACAATGTACTATAAAGTTATTTAGGATGCTGTATTTATCAGCCCCACACATTTGGGAGGAAAAAAGTTATCATTAGTGCAACATGATACTAGAAGGAGTTTCATTATTTCTTAAATTCTCCTAACTTTTCTTTAAACATTTGTTTTGACAGCTTACTCATCTGCTTACTCAGTGTTGCCATTACACATATTTGCAATGGAGTTAAAAACTCCCCATCTGGGAGCATCAAAAACTGATATATCTATAAATGAAAACAATCTCACACACTTATTTCTCCATCCATCCATACACACACACACACACACACACACACACACACACACACACACTTACCTTTGGAAAGCATTTGCAGATCAAAATTAATTTACAGTTAAAGCTGATGGTGTTATTTAAAGTTCACTAATGGCACTATGAAATTCAATCTTTCTCCAGATTTCACGTGAGAACTTCTTTTACTAGAAGTTCTTTTCTTTTACTTAAAACTCCTTGAATTTGAGGCTTAACATTTATCAGTTAACATAATGACCTTTCTAAATTTTCATTAACTCTGAGAATGACACGATCATACTTTTTACACAGTTCATAACTTTACCTAGATCATAAGTGTTTTTAGTGTCTTTTATATCTTCAACAGACTCATGCTAAAATAAATGGTAACTTAGTCCTTTGTGTGCTATTAAATTCCCCATATGTAGATTGGAAGGATTTTATTTGCTGCATTTTGATAAATAAAGCCACAGTATACGCCATACATCAGTTTAGTCTTTAGCATTTTACATTTAGTATTTCTAGAAATGTCGCAACTTTACAATATAAAGAGGCAAGACTCAGTTGGAAATGTTAAAACTATTTTTATTGAAGAGATGATCAATTTCTGGTGGCATTGTTAGAAATTGCCAACAAGTTTGTTTCTAAATCAACGTATAACAAGTTCAACATATAATAGGCGACTTTCCAAATAATACATTATCCTGAAGAGCACTACATAATCAGAGGTATGCCGATCCCAGCTGCTGCCTTCTAAAAGTACACCAAAAAGAATAGAGAAATTGTTATATGCAGAAAAATTTCAATTTATTAGAATTATTATCTTGTTAACATACTACTTCTGTGGCTTGCTTCTTGCTTCACATTATTCTAGATAAACCATTTCTAGCCTTATCAATTTCTTTACTCTTTTGAAGAACCTGAAGGTAAATGATATAAAATTGAAGTCACCCAACATGGTTTTAACATATCCATATATACATAACTGAGGTAAACATGAAATTTAACATAAGTGGATAAAATTAACTTTGTTACTTGCTTATTAT
This sequence comes from Bubalus kerabau, assembly GCF_029407905.1. Taxonomy (NCBI): domain Eukaryota; kingdom Metazoa; phylum Chordata; class Mammalia; order Artiodactyla; family Bovidae; genus Bubalus; species Bubalus kerabau. The sequence goes on along the minus strand of NC_073630.1, from coordinate 54,715,510 downwards.
TGTCTCCCATAGTTTCCAAACTGGCTGTATGAATAATTAGGATTTATCTATTTTTAGATAATTGACATTATAATGTGAAGGATCCTTTGATTCTTATAGATATGGTTCCATATTAATGGCATATTTGTTTCATGTTTTGACATGGTGCAAGCACCAAGGCATCTCCTTGCAAGAGATTTTGTTATACTTTTATAAAAATAAATCATATTAATAAACTGAAAGGAATTTTGGCACGTTGACATAATATATTGTATAAGTTTTCAGTATTTTCTTGAAAAATAAGTGTAAAGCCTTATTAAGTGAGCTGCTGTAGGATAAAAGAGTCACAAAGTTTATTTTGCTTATAGTTTTTAATTCAAATCAGACAATTCTGTAAGTTTGCTCAGTCATTAAGTAACAGAGACATCAGAAGATGAGATGGCTGGTTGGCATCACCGATGCAGTGGACATGAACTTGGGCAAACTCCAGGAGAGGTGAGGGACAGGTAGGCCTGGCATGCTGTGGTTCATGGGGTTGCGAAGAGTCGGACATGATTGGGTGACTGAATAGCAACAACATCAGTAACGTTTAGTGTGTGACTTCCATAGTTCAAGCCCTCTTCAGGAGATTAAGGATCATAGTAAAGCAAACCAAAATTACTATTCTAATGGATTTTACACTTGTGTGTGTTGAGGAAAGAGTATTAGATAGAAAAATTAGATATGTGAATAATTTGATAATGTTTCAGTTGTTGATATAAAATACAGTATGGTAAGGGAGATAGTGGTACTTGGGTGAGTGTTGCTAATTGACAGAGGATGTCAGGGAAGGGAGACCTGTGTGATAAGATGACATTTCAGTAGAGATAAAAAGCAAGAGAATGAGCCCTGCAGATAATCCTGTCAAAAGAGCATACCAGGCACAGCTGGTACAGTAAGGCAAAGGCAAGAACTAGATCTTGCTTTTTCTTGTCAAAGAATAGTAAGAGGACAATGAGCCTAGGTTGGTTTATGTTTTTATCACCAAAGTTTAAATTTAAGAATAATAATATTGATAAAACACAAGAATATTTTATAATTAATCAAGTATTTTCATACTTGTTAACTTATATTGTATGATTTATAAAATGTAAGTTAAGCATTTATATGGTGTTGATTGACACTATATGCCTGCAATATGACTGAGAATTGTTATCCCAACTTTACGAAGGAAGAAATCAAAGTCCAAAGATATTAAGGGCCCTACCTCCATTAACAAATGCTGAGTGAACAAGCTGGAACTGTAATCAAATCTCCTCATTCCTGTCCCATTTTCTCCCTGTTATTTTATATTTTACATCAAAAGTTAGAATAGAGAGAGCCTTGATTATTCTCTGAAATACTCAGCCCGACTTAAGAATCTAGAAACTAAACCTCTATGTGAAAGTGCATACCTTGAAGCAACCATAATGCCCATCTATTTAAGTCTTCTGGGCTTCCCTGATGGCTCAGTGGTAAAGAATCCACCTGCAATGCAGGAGACACATGTAGGAGATGCAATTTCAATCCCTGGTTTAGGAAGATCCCCTGGAGAAGGAAATGGTAACCCACTCCAGTATTCTTGCCAAGGAAATCACATCAACAGATGAGTCTGGCAGGCTACAGTTCTTGCAGTCTCAAAAGAATTGGACATACTTAGTGACTAAACAACAACAATCTCTCTTTGGAAATATTAGAGGAAGGGAGTGGTATAAAATTAAAAGTATAGTGCCTATTATGCAAATATTTTCATTTTTTTTTTCAAATCAACTTCTTTTGGGTTCTACACTAATACATTAATATATTATTCTTTAAAATTCAGGTATTAGGAATAAATCTGTTCTACTGTCTCACTACTACCACTACTATTCTACATTTCTCCCCATTCCTTACTTCTAGACCTTCTCCTTGAGATCTCCCTGAGATCTTTCAACATTTATGCACATATCCATCTGCCCACAGAACAATATTCACTATCTTGGTTTGTGACAGATAGATAGGATAGATACATAGATAGACATTTTATATATAATGTTTGTATAATAGAAAGGACATCACTTACATATTTTCTGCAACTTCTTATTTTTACTCATTATTTTTTGAAAATACTTTATGCTTCTACCCCACATCCAAGGTCAGGGGCAGTGGCCGAGAGGAGCTACCCCACACTCAAGGTCAGGGATGGCAGCCGAGAGAAGCTATCCCATTTCCAAGGTAAGGAGCAGTGGCTGCACTTTGCTGGAGCAGCCATGAAGAGATACCACATGTCCAAGGTAAGAGAAACCCAAGTAAGATGGTAGGCACTGAGAGAGGGCATAAGAGGGCAGACAGACTGACCACATTCACAGACAACTAGCCAATCTGATCACAATGACCACAGCCTTGTCTAACTCAATGAAATTAAGCCATGCCGTGTGGGGCCACCCAAGACGGATGGGTCATGGTGGATAGGTCTGACAGAATGTGGTCCACTGGAGAAGGAAATGGCAAACCACTTCAGTATTCTTGCCTTGAGAACCCCATGAACAGTATGAAAAGGCAAAAAGATAGGGCACTGAAAGACAAACTCTCCAGGTCAATAGGTGCTTAATATGCTACTGGAGATAAGGGGAAAATAACTCCAGAAAGAATGAAGGGATGGAGCCAAAGCAAAATCAACACCCAGTTGTGGATAGGACGTGATAGAAGCAAACGTTGATGCTGTAAAGAGCAATATTGCATAGGAACCTGGAATGTTGGTCCATGAATCAAGGCAAATTGGAAGTGGTCAAACAGGAGATGGCAAAAGTGAACATCAACATTCTAGGAATCAGCGAAATAAGATGGGCTTGAATGTGTTAATTTAAACTCAGATGACCATTATATCTACTACTGTGGGCAGGAATCCCTTAGAAGAAATGGAGTAGCCATCATAGTCAACAAAAGAGTGAGACATGCAATTCAGTTCAGTTCAGTCACTCAGTCGTGTCCGACTCTTTGCGACCCCATGAATCACAGCACTCCAGGCCTCCCTGTCCATCACCAACTCCCGGAGTTCACTCAGACTCACGTCCATCGAGTCAGTGATGCCATCCAGCCATCTAATTCTCTGTCGTCCCCTTTTCCTCCTGCCCCCAATTTCACACAGCATCAGAGTCTTTTCCAATGAGTCAACTCTTCGCATGAGGTGGCCAAAGTACTGGAGTTTCAGCTTCAGCATCATTCCTTCCAAAGAAATTCCAGGGCTGATCTCCTTCAGAATGGACTGGTTGGATCTCCTTGCAGTCCAAGGGACTCTCAAGAGTCTTCTGCAACACCACAGCTCAAAAGCATCAATGCTTTGGCGCTCAGCCTTCTTCCAGTCCAACTCTCATATCCATACATGACAACTGGAAAAACCATAGCCTTGACTACACGGACCTTTGTTGGCAAAGTAATGTCTCTGCTTTTGAATATTCTATCCAGGTTGGTCATAACTTTCCTTCCAAGGAGTAAGCGTCTTTTAATTTCATGGCTGCAGTCATCATCTGCAGTGATATTGGAGCCCCAAAAAATAAAGTCTGACACTGTTTCCACTGTTTCCCCATCTATTTCCCATGAAGAGATGGGACAAGATGCCATGATCTTCATTTTCTAAATGTTGAGTTTTAAGCCAACTTTTTCACTCTTCTCTTTCACCTTTATCAAGAGGCTCTTTAGTCCCTCTTCATTTTCTGCCATAAGGGTGGTGTCATCTGCATATCTGAGGTTATTGATATTTCTCCTGGCAATCTTGATTCCAGCTTGTGCTTCTTCCAGCCTAGCATTTCTCATGATGTACTCTGCATATAAGTTAAATAAGCAGGGTGACAATATACAGCCTTGACATATTCCTTTTCCTATTTGGAACCAGTCTGTTGTTCCATGTCCAGTTCTAACTGTTGCTTCCTGATCTGCATACAGGTTTCTCATGAGGCAGATCAGGTGGTCTGGTATTCCCATCTCTTTCAGAATTTCCCACAGTTTATTGTGATCCACACAGTGAAAGGCTTTGGCATAGTCAATAAAACAGAAACAGATGTTTTTCTGGAACTCTCTTGCTTTTGTATGATCCAGAAGATGTTGGCAATTTGATCTCTGGTTCCTCTGCCTTTTCTAAAACTAGCTTGAACATCAGGAAGTTCACGGTTCACATACTGGTGAAGCCTGGCTTGGAGAATTTTGAGCATTACTTTACTAGCGTGTGAAATGAGTGCAATTGTGTGGTAGTTTGAGCATTCTTTGGCATTGCCTTTCTTTGGGATCAGAATGAAAACTGACCTTTTCCAGTCCTGTGGCCACTGCTGAGTTTTCCAAATTTGCTGGCATATTGAGTGCAGCACTTTCACAGCATCATCTTTCAGGATTTGAAAGAGCTCAACTGGAATTCCATCACCTCCACTAGCTTTCTTCATAGTGATGCTTTCTGAGCCCCAGTTGGCTTCACATTACAGGATGTCTGGCTCTAGGTCAGTGATCACACCATCGTGATTATCTGGGTTGTGAAGATCTTTTTTGTACAGTTCTTCTGTGTATTCTTGCTATCTCTTCTTAATATCTTCTGCTTCTTTTAGGTCCATACCATTTCTGTCCTTTATCGAGCCCATCTTTGCATGAAATGTTCCCTTGGTATCTCTAATTTTCTTGAAGAGATCTCTAGTCTTTCCCATTCTGTTGTTTTCCTCTATTTCTTTGCATTGGTCGCTGAGGAAGGCTTTCTTATCTCTTCTTGCTATTCTTTGGAACTCTGAATTCAAATGCTTATATCCTTCCTTTTCTCCTTTGCTTTTCACTTCTCTTCTTTTCACAGCTATTTGTAAGGCCTCTCCAGACAGCCATTTTGCTTTTTTACATTTCTTTTCCATGGGAATGGTCTTGATCCCTGTCTCCTGTACAATGTCAGGAACCTCTGTCCATAATTCATCAGGCACTCTATCAGGTCTGGTCCCTTAAATCTATTTCTCACTTCCACTGTATAATCATAAGGGATTTGATTTAGGTCATACCTGAATGATCTAGTGGTTTTCCCAACTTTCTTCAATTTAAGGTTGAATTTGGCAATAAGAAGTTCATGATCTGAGCCACAGTCAGCTCCTGGTCTTGTTTTTGCTGACTGTATAAAGCTTCTCCATCTTTGGCTGCAAAGAATATAATCAACCTGATTTCGGTGTTGACTATCTGGTGATGTCCATGTGTAGGGTCTTCTCTTGTGTTGTTGGAAGAGGGTGTTTGTTATGACCAGTGCATTTTCTCTATTAGTCTTTGCCCTCCTTTTTCTGTATCCAAGGCCAAATTTGCCTGTTACTCCAGGTGTTTCTTGACTTCCTACTTTTGCATTCCAGTCCCCTATGATGAAAAGGACATCTTTTTTGGGTGTTAGTTATAAAAGGTCTGTAGGTCTTCATAGAACCATTCAACTTCAGCTTCTTCAGCATTACTGGTTGGGGCATAGACTTGGATTACTGTGATATTGAATGGTTTGCCTTGGAAACGAACAGAGATCATTCTGTCGTTTTTGAGATTGCATCCAAGTACTGCATTTCGGACTCTTTTGTTGACCATGAAGGCTACTCCATTTCTTCTGAGGGATTCATGCCTGTAGTAGTAGATATAATGGTCATCTGATTTAAATTCACCCAAAAATGCAGATTGATTATATTCTTTGCAGCCAAAGATGGAGCAGCTCTATATGCAGCAAAAACAAGACCAGGAGCTGTCTGTGGCTCAGATCATGAACTCCTTATTGCCAAATTCAGACTTAAATTGAAGAAAGTAGGGAAAACCACTAGACCATTCAGGTATGACCTGGAGCAAATCCCTTATGACTATACAGTGGAAGTGAGAAATAGATTTAAAGGACTAGATCTGATACACAGAGTGCCTGATGAACTATGGGTGGAGGTTCATGACATTGTACAGGAGACAGGAATCAAGACCATCCCCAAGAAAAAGAAAGGCAAAAAAGCAAAATGGCTGTCTGAGGAGGCCTTACAAATAGGTGTGAAAAAAGAGAAGCAGAAAGCCAAGGAAAAAAGGAAAGATATACTCAATTGAATGCAGAGTTCTAAAGAAGAGCAAGGAGAGATAAGAAAGCCTTCTTCAGGATCAGTGCAAAGAAATAGAGGAACAAAATAGAATGGGAAAGGCTAGAGATCTCTTCAAGAAAGTTAGAGATACCAATGGAGCATTTTATGCAAAGATGGGCTTGATAAAAGACAGAAATGGTAGGGACCTAAGAGAAGTATAAGATATTAAGAAGAGGTGGCAAGAATACACAGAAGATCTATACAAAAAAAAACTTTTCAACACAGATAATCAAGATGGTATGATTGCTCATCTAGAGCCAGATATCCAGGAATGTGAAGTGAAGTGGGCCTTAGGAAGCATCACTACGAAGAAAGCTAGTGGAAGTGATGGAATTCCAGTTAAGCTATTTCAGTTCCTGAAAGATGATGCTGTGAAAGTGCTATACTCAATATGCCAGCAGATTTGGAGAAACTCAGCAGTGGCCACAGGATTGGAAAAGGTCAGTTTTCATTCCAATCCCAAAGAAAGGCAATGCCAAAGAATGCTCAAACTACTACACAATTGCACTCATCTCACATGCTAGTAAAGTAATGCTCAAAATTCTCCAAGCCAGGCTTCAGCAACACGTGAACTGTGAACTTCCAGATGTTCAAGCTGGTTTTAGAAAAGGCAGAGGAACCAGAATCAAATTGCCAACATCTCCTGGATCATCGCAAAAGCAAGCGAGTTCCAGAGAAACATCTATTTCTGCTTTATTGACTATGCCAAAGCCTTTGACTGTGGATCAATATAAACTGCGGAAAATTCTGAAAGAGATGGGAATACCAGAAAACCTGATCTGCCTCTTGAGAAACCTGTATGCAGATCAGAAAGCAACAGTTAGAACTGGACATGGAACAACAGACTGGTTCCAAACAGGAAAAGGAATATGTCCAGGCTGTATATTGTCACCCAGCTTATTTGAGTAATGTGCAGAACATCATGAGAAACGCTGGGCTGGAGGAAGCACAAGCTGGAGTCAAGATTGCCAGGAGAAATATTAGTAACCTCAGATATGCACATAACACCACCCTTATGGCAGAAAGTGAAGAAGAACTAGAGCCTCTGATGAAAGTGAAAGAGGAGAGTGAAATAGTTGGCTTAAAGCTCAACATTCAGAAAATTAAGTTCATGGAATCTGGTCCCCTCACTTCATGGCAAATAGATGGGGAAACAGTGGCTGAGTTTATTTTTCTGGGCACCAAAATCACTGCAGATGGTGATTACAGCCATGAATTTAAAAGATGCTTACTCATTGGAAGGAAAGTTATGACCAACTTAGACAGCATATTAAAAAGCAGAGACATCACTTTGTCATCAAAGGTCCGTCTAGTCAAGGCTATGGTTTTTCCAGTGGTCATATATGGATGTGAGAGTTTGCCTATAAAGAAAGCTGAGCACCAAAGAATTGATGCTTTTTTTTTTTTTTAATTTCACATCAGGTTGATTTTATTTTATTTTATTTTTTGGTCAGAAAACAAATTTTATTTATTTTTTATTTTTTTAATTTTATTTTATTTTTAAACTTAACAGTATTGTATTGGTTTTGCCATATATCAACATGAATCCGCCACAGTTATACATGTGTTCCCCATCCTGAACCCTACTCCCTCCTCCCTCCCATACCATCCCTCTGGGTCATCCCAGTACACCAGCCCCAAGCATCCAGTATCGTGCATTGAACCTGGACTGGCAACTCGTTCCATATATGATATTATACGTATTTCAATACCATTCTCACAAATCATCCCACCCTCTCCCTTTCCCACAGAGTCCAAAAGACTGTTCTATACATCAGTGTCTCTTTTGCTGTCTCGTATACATGGTTATTGCTACCATCTTTCTAAATTCCATATATATGCGTTAGTATACTGTATTGGTGTTTTTCTTTCTGGCTTACTTCACTCTGTATAATAGGCTCCAGTTTCATCCACCTCATTAGAACTGATTCAAATGTATTCTTTTTAATGGCTGAGTAATACTCCATTGTGTATATGTACCACAGCTTTCTTATCCATTCATCTGTTGATGGACATCTAGGTTGCTTCCATGTCCTGGCTATTATAAACAGTGCTGCGATGAACATTGGGGTATTAAAGATCTAAACCTAAGACAAGAATTGATGCTTTTGAGCAGTGGTGTTGGAGAAGACTCTTGAGAGTCCTTTGGACTGCAAGGAGATCCATCCAGTACATCCTAAAGCAGATCAGTCCTACGTGTTCATTGGAAGGACTGATGTTGAAGCTGAATTTCCAATACTTTGGCCACCAAATGCGAAGAGCTGACTCCTTTAAAAAGACCCTGATGATGGGAAAGATTGAGGGCAGGAGGATAAGGGGGTGACAGAGGATGAGATGGTTGCATGGTTTGGTTGGACTCCAGGAGTTGGTGATGGACAGGGAGGACTGGAGTTGCAGTTCATGGGGTAGCAAAGAGTCGGAGAGGACTTAGCGATGAATTGAACTATACTTCTACAGCCCGATATACATCATTTTTAAAAAATGCTGCACAGTATTTCCACAATAAGGATGACTACATAAAGTGTATTGAGTCATTCTCTGAAAGAAAAATATTAGGAAATTTCAAGGACTTCCTTTATAGTAAGAATCAGAGAATTATTCTCCTTGAAACTGAAAAATTTCCTTATTAGTGAGCTAAGCATTAGCAGTTCCTTTACCAGCTGGACCCTTAGTCTCCCTAATTATGTCTCAAGGGTTTAATAATCAGGCAGACAGAGGAAAATAAGTTTCTTACTTATTCCAAAAAAAAAAAATTCAAGAAAGGAACTTTACATTGCTCTATGAATTCAAGGCAAGTCATCTCTTAAACCAAGTTTTTTTTTTGGGGGGGCGGGGGATTGGTAACGAATATAATAATGAAAAACATACTTAACCCAAGATGTTTACTAAAGAAAAGAAATTTCTAATAGTATATGAAAGAGTCAAGGTGACAATTTAAAACACAAATGAACTCAGATGATATGAAAAAAATAAGCAATCAGACAGTTGTGCTTTCCGATAATCAATGAATCACAGAGAAATAATAATTCACCTTTTATTGAAGAATTTCCTATTGATTTAAGTAACTCAATATGTGAGTATTAAACTAGAGACTCAGATATTCAGATAAACAAAATGTTTTGGTTTTAAGTGTGGATACTGAAGACATATAACCAAGGAGAATAACTAAATTTAATATTGTCCAAGATACTTTATAGAAGGTAGATCTGAATCTGATTGCTGGGACAATTTTTTACAATTTAGAATGGTGACTGACAGAAATCTAAGACCATGGTTATCTCCTGCTAAAGTCATTCATGATCCTGCACCAAAGAGCACCACACGCAAAACACGAAATGAAGAAGAAACCAATCAATTAAGTAAAGCATTCATTGAGCTTTTTTATTTTGAGAGAGATGAAACCATTGTGACAATAGTCCTATCTTGGAAAAATAGAACAGAAGCCTATCATGGGACGTGAGATTTGCATAGATTGAGATATAGCAGAATAATCTTAAGAATTTCTAATTCCTAGCTGAATTTATGGCTCCAGAGAGTGGTTTAAAGACATAGAGTATTTCATCCAGTTGAATGAAATGAAATATAAAGTATGAAATACAATTTTAAAGGAAAGTTAAAAGAGAGAGCAAGAGAGACAGAGAAAGAGAACAAAATTATTCAGGGGAGCAAAACAATGCCCTGGAGAAATTACAGACAAAATATTTTAAATAAAATGTAATATCTCCACTTTTGCACCTTAAGTATGGTGGACAACCTGTAATTTGAGGAGACTTTAAATCACAGTTCAGTTCAGTTCAGTCACTCAGTTGTGTCTGACTCTGCAACCCCATGAATCACAGCACGCCAGGCCTCCCTGTCCATCACCAACTCTCAGAGTTCACTCAAACCCATGCCCATCGAGTCAGTGATGCCATGCAGCCATCTCTCCTCCTGCCCCCAATCCCTCCCAGCATCAGGGTCTTTTTCAATGAGTCAACTCTTTGCATGAGGTGGCCAAAGTATTGGAGTTTCAGCTTTAGCATCAGTTCTTCCAATGAACACCCAGGACTGATCTCCTTTAGGATGGACTGGTTGGATCTCCTTGCAGTCCAAGGGACTGTCAAGAGTCTTCTCCAACACCACAGTTCAAAAGCATCAATTCTTCAGTGCTCAGCTTTCTTTATAGTCCAACTCTCACATCCATACATGACCACTGGAAAAACCATAGCCTTGACTAGACGGACCTTTGTTGGCAAAGTAATGTCTCTGCTTTTCAATATGCTATCTAGGTTGGTCATAACTTTCCTTCCAAGGAGTAAGCATCTTTTTTAATTTCATGGCTGCAATCACCATCTGCAGTGATTTTGGAACCCCCAAAAATAAAGTCTGACACTGTTTCCCCATCTATTTGCCATGAAGTGAAAGGACCAGATGGCATGATCTTCGTTTTCTGAATGTTGAGCTTTAAGCCAACCTTTTCACTCTCCTCTTTCACTTTCATCAAGAGGCTTTTTAGTTCCTCTTCACTTTCTGCCATAAGGGTGGTGTCATCTGCATATTTGAGGTTATTGATATTTCTCCCGGCAATCTTGATTCCAGTTTGTTCTTCCTCTAGCCCAGCATTTCTCATGATGTACTCTGCATAGAAATTAAACAAGTAGGGTGGCAATATACAGCCTTGACGTACTCCTTTTCCTATTTGGAACCAGTCTGTTGTTCCATGTTCAGTTCTAACTGTTGCTTCCTGACGGGCATATAGGTGTTTCTCAAGAGGCAGGTCAGGTGGTCTGGTATTCCCAGCTCTTTCAGAATCTTCCACAGTTTATTGTGATCCACAAGGTCAAAGGGTTTGGCCTAGTCAATAAAGCAGAAATAGATGTTTATCTGGAACTCTCTTGCTTTTTCCATGATCCAGCAGATGTTGGCAATTTGATCTCTGGTTCCTCTGCCTTTTCTAAAACTAGCTTGAACATCTGGAAGTTCACGGTTCATGTATTGCTGAAGCCCAGCTTGGAGAATTTTTAGCATTACTTTACTGGCATGTGAGATGAGTGCAATTGTGTGGTAGTTTGAGCATTCTTTGGCATTGCTTTTCTTTGGAAATGAAAACTGACCTTTTCCAGTCCTGTGGCCACTGCTGAGTTTTCCAAATTTGTTGGCATATTGAGTGCAGCACTTTCACAGCATCATCTTTCAGGAGTTGAAATAGCTCAACTGGAATTCCATCACTTTCACTAGCTTTGTTCGTAGTGATGCTTTCTAAGGCCCACTTGACTCTCAAATAAGCTTGCCTTGGTGTGTAAATGGAAGTGAAAGTCTCTAAGTTGTTTCTGACTCTTTTCATCCCCTGGGCTGTAGCCCAGAGGCTCCTCTGTGCATGGAATTCTCCAGGCAAGAATACTGGAGTAGGTAAAAATTCCCTTCTCCAGCGGATCTCTCTGTACCAGGGATTGAACCTTGGTCATCCGCATTGCCGACAGATTCTTTTCTGTCTGAACCCCCGAGGAAGCCCCAAGAGTAATGACTATTCAGAAAATCAGCAAACCCAGAAGATGGTAGACTAGTTTTTCAAAGAACGATCTTCCTGGAGTTAGAATTTGAGGTTTGTTTATAAAAGAGAAGGGAGAGGTCCTGGTTTAGTCAGACTCCAGAGGGGAATGTGTTATTTCCTTCCTGCAGCCATTCACAGATTCACAGGTGGGACTGGTCAGGATGTTTCCTGTGAGCTATACAAAGGTATTTTAGGTTAATGGCCATTACTTCGGAGATAGGATTCCTAGAGATGGGCCATTATGTATACTTTAAGCTTACAGGAAGCATACTTTTGGTGAGTAACTTGTTCTTCCCTATTACATACACATTTTACATGGTATAATATAGTTGACATTACATTATAGGTAATAAACCTGTACTGTGCTAGATTAAAAGAATAATGGCAATATTTTTTGAACACTTACAATGTATTAGGTAATGCAATAGGCATCATGCATAGATTTACTCATTTAATCATCACAATCACCACTCAAGGAGATATTGTTATGCCCTTTAATAAATGAGAAAATTTTAGTTTAGAGAAAACAAGAAAGAAAGTCAGAAAAAAATGATATGGACATATGGTCAAAGGTCCAGGAAAACTGAAATAAAAATTTTGGCTATTTCTTCAAGGCTATACATTCCACCAAGAATTCCAAGATGATTGTCCCACTACCAAATGATTCATAAAATCTATCACTAAATAGAAATAAAATTAATTATTTCTAGAAAGACTTTCATTTAAAGTCATTTACTGAAAAGTAAGCCAACTATTTCTGGAAAGAACTACTAGAAATTAAATATCTAGATCATAAAAGGAGTAACCAATGATTGTTAATAATATTTGTCAAAACATATTCATGAGGATCATTGTGTTTTGTCAAAAGCTTATGTTGCTTTTTCCTGATGAGCACTTAGCTGAGTACTTCATATTTTTCTGGTAATATATTTTATGCTTAATTTAAAGGAGGGAGGATCTAAACCAGAGATTTAAGAGTTTCTTGAAATGGTGGCATGTTGCAATCTGATATTTAGGTTATATGTACAAGTAGACTTTTTAAAATTAGGGCTAAAAGGTATTGCTTTATATTTAGAAGAAAAAAAATGTACTTGAAATATTTCCCATGATTCCTCCCTGATAATCATTTCCCTAGATTTCCTTTTCCTTTAACATTTTTTTGTGAAGAAAAGATATAGTTGCACTTTCCCTAAGAAGGTCAAATTACATCAATGACATATGTTTCACGTTAAAATTTTCTTCCCTTTTGTGAATAATGCAAATGTTAGTTAAAACCATAAAATCTAAATAGATGTTTAGTAATATTTTTGTCAGCAAATTATTCTAAATACACTACTAGTTTCGAGACACATTCCTCTAAGATTCTGTGTAATTTGAAGAAATCTTGAAGTATTGGAATTCTGCAATCATAAGACATTAAAAAAAAATAGAACTGGCGATTAGGTGTAAAAATATTTCTATTAGGTGTTAAAATATTTCTATTATTTAGGGTTCAGTTTCACAAGGTTCTTTTCTTTCCTATTATTCCCTTACTTTAACTACCATAACTTTGTCATGTGCTCTGCTCTTTTTAATTCTTAAAATTTGCTGCTAAAGCAAATTGGAATTGTTTGATTAAGGCACCTACCTATATTATTGTCCAATCATTAAGACACAAATTATTTTAATTTTCTTAATATTTTTCTTTATAACCGAAGTAATTATAGACTAAAAAGAAAATAGCTTAGAAATGCATTCTCACAGTTGATTGAACAAACATTGCTAAATTATTTTCTACTTGCCCCATACAACTTTCCTTGTTCTTTGTTTTCTTTTTCCCTCTAAGCAACTCAATAAAAAAGCATTTTATGAATGAGACAAGAGAGAAAGGAGCTTTTTTCTTCACTATAGATATTATGTTAATTATAACTGAGCCCACCCAAATGTACAATTCTTGTACATTGTCCCATTAGTAATCATTAATGTATTATATGTGTCTCTTTTTCTGGTTACATATGACCCTTGTCATGAATTAGCCTCTAAATATTTTTCATTATCCTATTCTACAGTGTAGAATCATTTGGGATTCAAGATTTTCCCCCATTCAATGTCTCCCCCTCTTGGCTTTCATGAGCTACATTAATCAAAGAAATAGTTCTTTTATCTTAAGCAACAAATCTCAGGGAATAATTCTGGTATTTTTCTATGATACCTCATAAAGTGTTCCGACAGGCAGTAAATTCTCAAAAAGTTACAAAATAACAGACAGTTTCCCTGATTCATATTCAGTCACAAGGGTGCAATTTTCCATTTACCTGTTTTGTTATATAGTACACATATTGGAAACTCATTTTTGTTTAATGTGATGTAAACTGGTTTTCTAGGAAGTATCTTCACTCAGATAACTCTACAATCTTGTTTGCCTGCCTAGACAAGCTAATCTGATTGTAATCATGTTATTTATCTTTTAATTTCTTTTGAAGCTGATGTACATCAGAAGTGGCATTCAGCTGGGACTCACATAGGTAAAATTGACTTTATCAGGTTTAAGTGTTTCAGGGCCTGGGCACATGTTTTTATATATGCAATCTTAAAGCACCCTGGGTGAGAGTCCAGCAGAGAAACTGCAGGCATAAACTCAATGGTAAAATATCACAAGACTCTAATAATGCAAACATGGTCATAAGTAGGGTCCTGGTGATTCTGATCCCCATTTATCTATTTCGAGTGAATCAGCCATAAATACTTGTCAGAAATGCACAATATTTTATTAAAGAGCAAGAGAAACTATTGTTATTCAAACAATGCCCAGCTGGCATCTTCCTCCTGAATTGAATCCACCTACAATATCAAAAACAAATATGTGGCGGATTCATTTTGATATTTGGCAAATCTAATACAGTTATGTAAAGTTTAAAAATAAAATAAAATTAAAAAAAAAATAAAAAAAAAATAAAAATAAAAAAAAAAAAAAACAAATATTAGGGAAAACAACAAAAATATCTTTCATTTCTAAACTAGATTCATGAGAAAAATTGATGAGAGTATCAATTAATGGCCAAGTCATTTAAAATGAGGCACATAAACTGAAAATTTTACTTTGATGCCTACTACTAGAACAGGAAAAACTAGAAACCGTAAAAAGGTAATAATAATTTTGTTTAATTCATGATCTTGCACAAATTATTTGAGCTGAGAAAGAGCCAAGTAAGCCTCAGCTTCAGGATACTGAATTATATAATTTCCCAAAGTCCCTTCTTCAGAAATTTATTGCTGAGAGCATTTACCATGGTGAGGGGGGTCCAGGTAGGATGGTGGGTGAATGCCCAGCCATGCAATTAGAAAGCAAATCAGAACCATGATGAAAATCATCCAGTGTTTGAAATCACAGCAGATGGCTGAACTTCTGGAGAATGATCAATCACAGCATTGTTTGTAGTCACTGAAAGTTGGAAATAACTAAATGCCCATTATTAGAGAAACAGATGAATAGATGTGGAATACTAATGGATCAATTAACAATAATGTATTAAATATATAATGAGACTGAGAGGTGCACACACATGTACACATACACAGAGAAAGTGAAAGATACTTAAATAGAATAAATGAAAAATCAAGTCCCATTATCATCTGTATTTTTAAATCTCACACTCCAAAGTAAAATTGTTACAAATAAAAATATATCTGTGTAAAACACACACTAGAACTGTATACACTGCCCTCCTGATGATGTTTTTTTTTGCTCTGGAAACATGGGCAAGGATTGTTTTAAAGGAAATAAGATTATAACTATTATTATTCTTGTGCTTTTCTGTTATTTGTACATGTATTTAAGCAACAAAAAGGAAAGAAAGAAATACATGATACGAAGAGAACCAGGTATTTTGTATAAGGACTTCCGGAGCATTGCTGTATAGAGCTAACATGCATATGTATTACTGGGGAAATCACTTGCTGTAGATGATTGCATTACTCAGGACTCTTGGTTACAAATAACAAAAACCATGTTTAAGTAATTAAATAAGGAGGCCATTAGACTGAGGTGGCTCCAAAGCACTGCTGGTCTCTATAAGCAAAACAAAACCAAGCCAGGGTCAATGCACTTGAATTTGACAAAGTGAAATTTGAGAAGAGACAATCACAGTTAACTAGCCTTCCCAAATAAAGCAACTACTTAAGTTATAACCAATCTTTTTTTTTTTTTTCTTTTTTTTCTGCATATAAACCTTTCCACTACCTTCTCCTGTCAGTGGAGTCATTCCTAACCACTTTCAGTTTGGCACTGCCCTGCTGAAATTGACATATACTTGAATAAACTGAAATTTTGAATGGGTCTCAATTGATCTTTAGTATCCATTAATGCCAACTTAAATATGTGGAAAATATCTTTAAAATCCAAGCGCATCGTACAGGTAGGCTCAGGACAGAGTTGGGTCATTAGAAGTGTCTTAAAATTCAGGTGGCCTAAGAACTTGCTTAATTTTGCCTTTTCCTTTCCCCCCCGCCCCCTCATTTTTCTCTTTCTCCCTGTAGACTAGGTTCCTTCATCTCTCCACACTAGATATCTCTCAGTCCCAGCTCCAGTTTCTTTGTGAACAAAATTTATGCAAACTGGGTCTTTTATTCACTTCTGGTTCAATTAAATTGCATCTCAAATTAAGAAAATAAGTAGATGGAGAAGAGGACTCACCGTTTGAAAAAGAATGAAAGAAAATGTAACTCTCCTGGTAAATATATATTGAAGGACAGAGGAGCAGTTTTAAAGTAGTAGATTCTGAGAGTCCCTTGGATGGCAAAGAGATCAAGCCAGTCAATCCTAAAGGAAATAAACCCTGAGTATTCATTGGAATGACTGATGCTGAAGCTGAAGTTCCAATACTTTGGCCATCTGATGTAAAAAGCCGACTCTTTGGAAAAGATCCTGATGCTGGGAAAGATTGAAGGCAGGAGGAGAAGGGGACAACAGAGGATGAGATGGTTGGCATTACGGACTCAATGGACATGCATTTGAGCAAGCTCCAGGAGATGGTGAAGGACAGGGAGATGTGGCATGTCACAGTTCATGGGATTACAGAGAGTCAGACAGGACTGAAAGACTGAACAACAGTATCACATTTAATGATTTTACACATGCCATTGTTTCAGTTTTAAATAGGCATGTAGGTCTTGACACCTATTCTGTCATTACCCCTTTAAGGCTCTGTATAAAATTTTAAAATAGAATTTAAAATTAGTTAAATTTTAGTTAGTATCTACTCTAATATTCAATTGTTAATTGACTATTATGTTCACATAATTCATATATTTTATAAATATAAGAATATTGCTCATAAAGTTTAGTTCATTAAAGGATTATATATCTTACCCTTATTAAAACAGACAGAACTGTTTAGTGTAGTGATTTTGAGTATCCCATATGATATTTTTTTTATTTAAAATATGTGCTTGAGTTAATTTAATAATGGAGAATGCCTGTATGCTCAGTTTCTCATAGGTGTCTCTCTTTGAGACCCTGGCAGACTGTAGCCTGCCAGACTTCTCTGTCCATAAGATTTCCCAGGCAAAAATACCGAAGTGGGTTGTCATTTCCTATTTCAGGGGATCTTCCCAACCCAGGCATCAAACCTGCATTGACAGGTGGATTGTTTACCACTGAGCCACCTGGGAAGCCCACAATAGAGGATAATGAATAGCAAACTCAGTCATATGAGAACTTGTTTTCATTCTATTTAGAGCGATTCCTTTATTGACTAGCCATTTTGTGCTTGACTGAGATGAAGGATCACTTAACCACCCCAGAAAGGCATTACAAAATTTGTGTAACTTATAGAATCATTAAATTCCATGAACATTATCTTTTGTATCAATGCTCAGTCATATCTGACTTTTTGTGACCCTATGGACTGCAGCTCACCAGGCTCCTCTGTCCATGGGATTTCCCAGGCAAGAATACTAGAATAGGTTGCTATTTACTACTCCACATTATCTTTTACTTTGAGGTATTTTGATTAATATAAACTAAAAAGGCCTCAATGGAAACATACAAAAAAGGTAATAGTTATCAAAAAAGTGAAAACATATATTACAATGAATTCACATTAAAGTTTCATTTTTGAATTTTTTGAACATGTATTTATGTTTAAAAATATAGCTACCTCATACTAACATGCAGAGAAGGCAATGGCACCCCACTCCAGTACTCTTGCCTGGAAAATCCCATGGATGGAGAAGTCTGGTGGGCTGCAGTCCATGGGGTCGCTAAGAGTTGGACACTACTGAGCGACTTCACTTTCACTTTTCACTTTCATGCATTGGAGAAGGAAATGGCAACCCACTCCTGTGTTCTCGCCTGGAGAATCCCAGGAACAGCGGAGCCTGGTGGGCTGCCGTCTCTGGGGTCGCACAGAGTCGGACACGACTGAGCGACTTAGCAGCAGCAGCAGCAGTAGCAGCATACTAACATGAGTTTGAGCAAGCTCTGCAAGTTCGTGATGGACAGGGAAGTCAGGCACACTGCAGTCCATGGGGTCTCAAAGAGTCAGACACAACTGAGTGACTGAACTGAATTGAACATATGTCTTCTGCTTCTCTGAGCAGTCTCAAAGGTGCCAGACAAGAATACAAGAACTCATCAAGCTGACTTGGTCATTCCAATTTATTATTTGTTATTATTTTTTCCTTTTTGGGTTTTCTATTTTGGCTACTGAAGGTATAACTCATCTTATTCTTGTAACTGCTTAACCTCAGAAAGCATTTCCAAGACCTAAAATTACAAATATAAGTATACATTTTCCTAGTAGGAAGGAACAATAAATGAAAGATAGTGTGTATTGCTGGATTGTTATAGATCTGGGAATATTTAAAGATATATAGAGAAATGTGGATACAGACAGTGAAAGGAAACTCTCAGAAGGAGATGAGAACAGGAACAAGGTGGAGCAACACTTTAAAAGATAAAGGTTAAGAATTTTCTAAATTTAATGAAAATATTTTAACCTATGCATGTTGTAACCAAGATGGTCAGTGAACCTCACAAAGAATACATACAACAAAATCTATACCTAAGCACACATAGTTAGGTGGCCATAAAGTAAAAATGAATCGAAAATTTCATCACTGGTCAAAGGTGAAAAAGCACATAACATTTAGAATAATACTGAGAGTTAAGGCAGACAGTTCATTAGAAACAAGTTAAGATCAGAGGAAAATGATACAGAATTACTGAAGTACTTAAAGAAAATACCAAGCAAGAATTCTATATCCAGTGAAAATATCGTTCAAAAATGAAAATAAAATAAGGACACTTTTCAGATAGAAGCAGAAAATATATGCTTCTAGCAGAACTTTACTGCAGGATATGACAAAACTAGTTCTTCATGCTGAAGGAAGGTAGAAAATGACAAAAAAAGCAGAACTCTGAATGTTAAGAAAGAAATAACCAAGGGTATTCATATGTATAAATAAGCAGATTTTTGTTGTGCTTATTTTTATAGATATATGTGTATGCATGTATTCATAAACATATGTGTTGGTACGCACATATGTTTATGGCTATAGAAATACATTATGAACATTACTGTAAAATAATTTTAAAATATAGAAATAATAAAATAACACAACTAAAGAGAGAAAAATATAAAACCACAATCCTGGTTGGATATATAATATTCTTAATGGAAACTGATATTTTTTAATAGAAAAAAATAGTATGGCATGGAAGATTTGAGTAGAATTATCCACTAACTTATTTGTTATGGAAAGGTTGCTTTGCTCAACAACAACAACAAAACTCATATTTTTTTCAAGTGCATATTGAGCATTCACCAAGATTGAGCATACACTAAGCCAAAGAACAAAACTCAGTAAATTTCAAAGGACCAAAATATACAACATGTATATAAATCAACAATGAAATACTATTTCATTTCCATTGGAATATCTAAAATTTAAAAGTCTGACAGTACCAAATAGTGTCAAGAATGTAGAACACCACAAAGTTTCATCCTTGCTGACAGAGGATTGTAAAATGGCAAACTCTGGAGCATTGTTGTGATGTCATCAGTGTCTGCCAAAGTTAAATAGATATCTCCCTTAAATCAGCACCAGAGAACAAATAAATATTTTGCACTGTAATCATATCATGAGACACCACTAGTAATAAACATTTGGTTGAATGAAAGAAGTCAAAAGTAATTGGCTTCTCAGAGAATAGGAATTGATTGTTAGAAACATAGGAAAACTTTTGGGGATGATGGGAATGTTTTGTATCTCGTTTTGCATAGTGATTATGTTACTGAATAAATTAAAAAACTCATTCAAATGAATGTTTAAAACCTGTGAATTTTATTTTATGTAAATTACACCTCAGAGGAAAACTACAACAACAAAGAAAAAATGAAATTACATATAATCCAATCAAGAAGTATTTATTGAGTGAGCAAGAGCAGGGTCTCCTGGTGATGGAGGTGTTGTCTATGGCAGCAACAAAATATTCTTAAGCTCTTCTCAAGTAACTGATATTTTAACTATAGTAAAAGAGAATACACACAAGTTAAATAATACTTTTAAATACCAATATAAGTGATAGTACAATACATTATATTGTTAACTTTAAGTTGAAGTCTTGCCTTTATCTTCAGGATAGAGAATAAGAGCACTTTGAGAAATTAAAAAGACTTCTTGTAAGTATTATGTTTGAGTCTGGCATTTCCATATTAGTTAAGATTTTATTGAAGGAAACAAAATAAAGATGGTACAGTCGTGACCTCTTAAATTTTGCTACATTTTTTGGAAACATGGGTGAATTAGTTTCCAATCATTGCTGTAAAAAATTATCACATAGTGTCTCAAAGCAAAACAAGCATATTATAACGATGGAGGTCAGCAGTCCATAATGGGTTTCACTGGGCTAAAATAAAAATGTAGAAAGTCAGCATTCCTTCTGAGGGTGCTAGAGAAGAAAGTATCTTTTCTAGTTTCTGGAGTTGTCTGGCATATGACAAAAGTTATGAACATTCCCATTCAAAAAGTAAGAAAATAAGAAGGGAAAAAAGGAAATCACCAGTACCAATTTCAAAATCCAGCCTGGAAAATCCTACTTTGTTTCAGCGGTCTGGAAATAATCCTCTTGTGATTCTGGGTCTATGAATCCACATTTATTTGAGTATCTATAAAACTGGACTTCCCTGTAGCTCAAACAATAAAGAATCTGCCTGCAGTTCAGGAGACCCAGTTTCAATCCCTGGGTCAAGAAGAGAAGATCCTCTGGAGAAGGGAATGACAATCCACTCCGGTATTCTTGCCTGGAGAATCCCATAGACAGAGAAGCCTGGCAGGCTACAATTCGGTGGGGTCACAAAAAATCTTAACTTCTGTAAAATTGTGTGTGGGAGTGGTCTTATATCTGTCAAGTCCCTTTTACCATGAAATGCATATATTCTCAAATTTCAAGAATTAGGATGTGGGCATCTTTTGGAGACTATTTTTTTCTGCCTACTCTATTAGGCTTTAAAAAAATCCTATGATTTTCATTAGCAGAATTTCTTCATTTGATTATAAATAGAAGGCAATGGCACCCCACTCCAGTACTCTTGCCTGGAAAATCCCATGGACGGAGGAGCCTGGTAGGCTGCAGTCCATGAGGTGGCTAAGAGTCGGACACGACTGAACGACTTCACTTTCACTTTTCACTTTCATGCATTGGAGAAGGAAATGGCAACCCACTCCAGTGTTCTTGCCTGGAGAATCCCAGGGACAGAGGAGCCTGGTAGGAGGCCGTCTATGGGGTCGCACAGAGTCAGACACGACTGAAGCGACTTAGAAGCAGCAGCAGCAGTGTAAACATATTGATTGTCCATATTATAAACCTGAGACACACTTTTAAAAAAGAAGAGGAAGTTTTTTTTTTTTCCATTACAGCAGGGAAAACCATTTTTCACTCTAGAATGAATTATCCCATTGACCACAGCAGTGACTATTTGAATATTAACGTTTTCTTGATCCTGAAATGATATTCCACTCCCTACAGAAAATCCTTAAAATATCACTCCTTCAAATCTTTCAGAGAGCAAAGTTTATTGGGCAGATGTTTTAGTTACCTACTGCTGTGTAATAACTTACATTAAAATGTAATTACTTTAGACAAAAATAAACATTTATTATTTCACGGTTTTCATGGATTAGGAATTTGGGGATAGTTTTAGCTGGCTGGTTCTAGCATGGTGTGTCTCATGAATTTATGGTTAAGATGTTAGGGGCTGCAGTTATCTGCAAACTTGAGCATGCATGGAGGATCCACCTCCACGATTTCTTACTCATGGCTAGCAAGTGGATTCTTCCTCTTGGTAGGAGGCTACGTTTTCTTGCCACAGTTTATCTCAATAGTGCTGCTTGACATGGTAGCTGGCTTCCTTCTAAGTGAATGATCTAGGAGAATAAGGTAGAAGTATTAATTTATTTAACCATTATAGATTCTACTGGTCACACAGAGCAATCCTGATACAATTTGCTGTAGACGACACAAGGGAATGAATATCAGAAAGCAAGTTTTCTTGGGGACCATTTTGGACATGGCTGGGCTGCCACATAAGCAGTACAAAATTTACAAGGAAATGTATCAGACAGAATCTCAGCTTTGAATCAAGTCCCCACAGGCAGTGAGGGGAAAACATACATGATCAACAAAGGATTTGAAATCAATATTAAAAAATAATTTTGTTCTATCGCCTCACTTATTCTTATATTTGCCTTTGGAGAAGAAGACTAAAATGAAGTATTCAGAAGACTTCATGAACAATAGAATATTGTTGATATGTAAAACATAAACATAGAAATATGTATAAATCACTGAAAATATTTGCTCCATATCTGGTATATGAGAACTTGATACAGAATTTATCAACTGGGTGTTAACAGAATTAATCTTGCAAAAGTAGGCACAGCTTCTATTCTAAAGACTCATTTCAACACATTTTCCAAAAATGCATTGTTTGAAGGGGGATTTAGTCAGTATTTCAAATTTCACTTTCATTTTCAAATATCCCCTCGGCTCTAAAATTTTCATTATGAAACAATTGTAATTGAAAGGAAAAGAAGTCATCTAATCTTTTCTCTAAGCAAAACTGTTAAGGTAGTATTCAAAATTAGTGGATAATTATTTGGACTTGTGTTCCACATCTTGTCTTTTGCTGGTGCTAACAGTGACCTAGGCTAGGGCTAAAGTTGCTTCTATATTGTAACAAATATGTTTATTTAGCATTTTTGGAAAGATCAAGTAAAAGTAGGTTGAGAATGAGGACCAGAATATGGTTGAGTAAATAAAAACACTATGCTCTGCTTCATCTAAAGGTGTTATGGTCTGATTTTTGCAATATTCCTTTACAGAAAAAGTCAAAATAACAAGACAATTGCTGGCCTCAGTCAGAAGATAAAAACATCATAATCCTTTGTATACTCATTCAAAAAATATATATGCAGGACTTATTTTTTCTAATACGAGGCTGGACATTATAGAGAAAAGGTACTAGACAATACAACATCCTTAACCTCAAGAAACTATGTGAAGCGTCCTGACACTTGTTGTTTTGGAGACATCAATTAGTGACCTTCTTGCTCTCTAGATCCCCCTTAAGAAAGCCTGAGCAAAAAAGAGACAGAAGAGAATGAAAATATCAACTTTATTTAAGGTTACCCAAAATGCAGATGTGTCAGTAAGGGTGGGAGAGGACAGCACTGGGATGTATCGCCAGAGTTTGGTGGACACCATCCTCTGCTTTTCTAACTTACTTCTCTCAGCTTCAGCGCCCCTCCAATAATTCACCACTGATTTCTCCCCATTTGCCCATATTTAGGTTAAATCTGACAAAACAGATGCTTATCCAGTACAACAGCAAACACTGTTTATCCTTAGGGATTAATATGCATTTTATCTCCCTGTCTGAAGTCTTAAGATAAACCTAGTGCTACAAGCAGTTTCTCCCACAGTGACAGGCTCTTAGTCACCCTAAACACTCCTGGGATGCATCACCCATCTGACACCTAAGGTCTCTATCATTCACATATCTCAGGCCCTGAGTCCTGCCAGTGATGCACATGGTGTGATTTTGCAGTCACTGAAATTTACAGTCAAACTCAAACAGATGAATAGGAAGATTTTAGGAGAAGCCCAACACCTCATCTGGTATGACTACATCAATATATATCTAGTTAGAAAAAGAAAGAAAATTACAGCACAAAAGCTCCAGAAAATCCTTTGCAGTGTATATTAAAAAGTTGCTTTGAAGCTTAGAAATGTGAAATGGGACTGAATTAAACTGATATGATTTCATTCACTAATGAGCAAATATTTAAACAACTTTATTAGCCATCTAGATAGCTGCCAATATATAAACTCCTTCAATAAAGAATTTCTATCCCCTTGTTTTTATTAGAGTCATGTTTTTTACATAGCTATTCTCTTGCAGGTCTTCAGTTTAAAAATATGAATGCATTAATATAAAAAGTTCAGAGGTCAAAACCTTAAAATATTTTAGGTTATGCCATAGTCATATGAATTAATTAGATTAATATATAATTATTGAAACCCAGATGAATACGTAGGAAGAAAGTGATATAGATAAAGGGAAGCTGAAATATTTTAATGATTTGAAGAATATTATTATGCACTAACTCTGTTTTTAATAATGCAGAGAACTAACAGACTCAGGTAATAATACCCTCACAGCAAGATTCTCTTTATTTTTATTATTGCCCACTATTAACAAAACATAGCCTTGATAGTAAGTACATACACCAGCATACTATCAAGGCTATGTTTGGCGCTAGTCGTAAAGAATGCAGGAGACAAAAGAGACTAGGGTTTTTTCCCTGGGTTGAGAAGATCCCCTGGAGGAGAGCATGGCAACCTACTCCAGCATGCTTGCCTGGAGAATCCCAGGGACAGAGGAACCTGGTAGGCTACAGTCCCTGAGGTTACAAAAAGTCAGACATGATTGAAGCAACTTAGCACACAAGCACAAACACTAGAATGTATTTATTTTTAAATCAGTTGTCTTTCATTCTGTATTTTGTGATCAATGTCTATGGAAAGAACAGGTGACATGTATGCTTAACACTTCTGAAAAGTCATAATAAAAGATGTCAAAGGTTAAGAAGTAAGTATTAAAATGCAGTCCTGATTTTCAGTCCTAGTGGGTAAACCATTTGGGGTCAAATGTAATAGTCACCATGAAGAGCAGATACATCATGGCTTCACTGTTAGCACTGACTAAATATTATTGTGCTGCTATTTCAACAGCAAACTGCAGCCCTTTGGAGCCAGCAGGCTCTCCTCAAGGACTTGCTGATGTGTAGCAAAAATATTTTAGTGTGAAAAAACTACTCCCTAGTGCATTTGTTTGCAAACTGCTGAATTTCTAGATAACTCTATACTCGAGGACTATTTTTGATAGTGCAGATATGGTGCTGAGATGCCTCTAAAAGAATCAACACTTCTTTTTTATTTTCTTTTTTACTCACAGCATGACAAACCCAGTAGAAACACAAATCTGCTTGGGTAGCAATTTTTTATTTCGTACAGTAATTTGTTGCGTTGAACCCAGACCTCCCTGCTTCATGCTTGCAAAACAGTAAAAAGCAGTCAAGTGAAATGCAAATTAATATAAAACTCAAATACTCTGTTTAACAGCTTTCAAGTTAGTAGACTCAATTGCCAAAAGAATGTAAAGCAAAGCTTTAACACTGCTGTTAATTATGCTTTTCTTGCCAGAAACACTTTAGCCATTACCTAGAAACTGTAAAGAATTGTTTTATTTCATCCAGAAATTTCTTTGCAATTTAATTACTGTTTATTTGTTTTATCATCATCTGCTTTAAGAAAATGAAATCTAGCAACTAAGCAAATACTTTTCTTAATGTTTCTAATGAGATGTACACTAAACTGAAGTCCACTTAATTACCTTGAAAAATTCTAAAGTAAGAGTAAATTTATTTTTCAATTGTTGTAATTTATATAGATTAAATAAACTTTTAATTTTGTGTTGTCTACCACTGGGAATATGATTTTTCATATCTAATTCTATTTGTTCTAATAAATTTCTAACACACCAAAATTTAAGTATGTTTAGGAAAATGAAATTAATATAGATAATTGAGACCATTATATAATCTTGTGTTTACACTATAGCTATGCATTAGGAAAAAATTTATAAGTTTTTTGGATGGGTGCTATATTTCATATTATGTTCTACTGTAGAAAAGACAAGCAAGACATTGTGCTCCTTTTTGTGGAATTCAGGATCTGGTGAGGTGATCAGTTCAGTTCAGTCACTCAGTCGTGTCCAACTCTTCGTGACCCCATGAATCGCAGCACCTGTCCATCACCATCTCCCGGAGTTCACCCAGACTCACGTCCATCGAGTCAGTGATGCCATCCAGCCATCTCATCCTCTGTCATCCCCTTCTCCTCCTGTGCCCAATCCCTCCCAGCATCAGAGTCTTTTCCAATGAGTCAACTCTTTGCATGAGGTGGCCAAAGTACTGGAGTTTCAGCTTCAGCATCATTCCCTCCAAAGAAATCCCAGGGCTGATCTCCTTCAGAATGGACTGGTTGGTGAGGTGATACACATTCTGAAATAAAAAAATAGTAAGTATTTTGAGTGTCTTTTTAAATAAAATCAACATATTTTGTTCTATTATCAGGCACTTACCCATATGCATTGTGATTTTTTTTAATTCCTCTGGATAACTGGCCCAAATAAGTCAGGTGTCTGGTGAATGAGATTTTCTTACTTTATTTTTCTATCACATTAGGTGCAGCATTAATTGCCCAATTCATTACCATTTCCACCATCCCATATGTCATCTAGAAGGCCAGTATATCTCTTTGGTCACCAAAGTCATTTAAGTTTGAGACACTGAAGTGGCAGTGCCTTTAGTATATCACATAAACCACCATGTTGACTGTCTAAACTTGACTAGATTTTTAGCCCAAATATTCACCTACAATTGGATAACTGACAAATCTCCACTCTACTTTTCAAAATCAGAACACATGCCATCTTTTATATGCTAAAGTCACATTCCTGACCTACCATCTGGTTTAAGAATTTTTCCTATTGGTAAGAATAGATTTTTCACTGATCCACATACACCATGTCCCTTTTGTGATAAAGAGCATGCATTCTGTAGACAGCTGGCCAAAGTTAGTGGCATGCTGTGTGGTTGTGGAACAGGGCACAGTTAACTGGCCCACATGGGGACTGGACTTTGGCCTCATTAGTTATATACAGTAATCAGTTGAACTCAATAGTCACTAACAGCTCTATTGAAAACCAACAATATGCTCAGCCGTCCAGAGTGAATATGTTCTTTCTTTAAATGTGTCAGACCAAAGAATCTCTATTTTAAATTTCCTCTTTCATTTTCTCTTATTTCCAATGAAAGAAGGTCTCACTACTTACATTTTCTTCTATTTTTCTCTAATAATGTTTTTCTCCTTCAGTTTCCTTTCTGATGACCACGTTTCTCTGGGTCCTTCCCTATTTCAACCACTTATGTTATACGTGAGCAATTAGTGGTCTATCCTAATACGCACTGATGTTACACAGCTTCCAAGAGTGGGTCTTAAGTAATATCAATCACTTCATGGGGCCTGAGAAGAGAGATAGACATTGACATTGAACTTTTCTTACCAGACAATATTAATACAATTATCTCCCTAAATTAATTTGATCCTTCAGGCATTGTTAGGATGGGATGGTTATGGTAAGAAATACCAATTAAAAAAAAAAAGAAATACCAATTATTTCTATTTTCACATAAACACTTAGTTTTAGGCTCATGGACATTTCAAGTTGGAAAAATTATTCAGTTCAGTTCAATTCAGTCACTCAGTCGTGTCTGACTGTTTGCAACTCCATGGACTGCAGCATGCCAGGCTTTCCTGTCCATCACCAGCTCCTGGAGCTTGCTCAAACTCATGTCCATCCAGTCGGTGATGCCATCCAACCACCTCATCCTTTGTTGTCCCCTTCATCTCTTGCCTTCCTTCAATCTTTCCCAGCATCAGGGTCTTTTCCAATTAGTCGGTTCTTCGCATCAGGTGGCCAAAGTATTGGAGTTTCAGCTTTAGCATCAGTCCTTCCAATGAATATTCAGGACTGATTTCCTTTAGGATTGACTGGTTTGACCTCATTGCAGTTCAAGGGTCTCTCAAGCTTCTTCTCCAACAACACAGTTTGAAAGCATCAATTCTTCAGCACTCAGCTTTCTTTATGGTCCAACTTTCACATCCATACATGACTACTGGAAAAACAATAGCTTTGACTAGACAGACCTTTGTTGGCAAAATAATGTCTCTGCTTTTTAATATGCTGCCTAGGTTGGTTATAGCTTTTCTTCCAAGGAACAAGCGTCTTTTAATTTCATGGCTGCAGTCACCATCTGCAGTAATTTTGGAGCCCAAGAAAATAAAGTCTCTCGCTGTTTCCACTGTTACCCCACCTACTTGCCATGAAGTGATGGGACCGGATGCCATGATCTTGGTTTTTTGTATGTTGCATTTTAAGCCAGCGTTTTCATTCTCCTCTTTCACTTTTATCAAGAAGCCTTTTAGTTCTTCTTCACTTTCTGCCATAAAGGTGGTAACATCTGCATATCTGGTTGTTGATATTTATCCAGGTAATCTTGATTCCAGCTTGTGCTTCATCGAGCCCAACAGTTCTCATAATGTATTCTGCATATTTTATATTTTATATTCACATAAACACTTAGTTTTAGACTCATGGACATTTCAAGCTGGAAAAATTCTTAGAGCATGTCTAATCCACTGAAATCCAAAAAGACCAAATAATTCTTCAGCAGTAGAAAAGCTGCTAATGATAGAGTTTTTCATTAGTTAAAGTATATAAAATATAACAAAGAGACCAACGTGGAATTAACTGCATTTCCTTTATCAAAAGGATGAAAAAACCAACAGCTATTATGGTACAAGTAATAGTAGAATTCTACTATTCTGCTATAGTATAATGCTAATGTCTTTATCACAAGTTAGGAGTCTTTATAGAAAAACAGACTTTCAACTTGAATAACATTTTATTATTAAAAACTTATTATGCTATTGGCTTCCCTGGTGGTTCAGATGGTAAAGTGTCTGTCTACAATGAGGGAGACCGGGTTCGATCCCTGGGTTGGGAAGATCCCCTGGAGAAGGAAATGGCAATCCACTCCAGGACTATTGCCTGGAAAATCCCATGGACAGAGGAGCATGGTAGGCTACAGGCCATGGGGTCGCAAAGAGTCAGACACAACTGAGCGACTTCACTTTCTTTCTTTCTATTATGCTCTAAAAATTTCATATCAGAAATTATCTCTGTGGTCACCTTTGATAGCCTTTCCTCCTGTATTTGTAATCTCTTTGTGCTACCATTTATATGGGAAAAAGTTAAAATTTTAATGTATACATAGTGTAAATAGTATAATAAAGATATAATAAATATTCAAAAGTCCAATGTTTGGACCTAATGAAGAAAATTAGATAGAGGTAAAGACTCACTGACATGAGTATTAAACCATCAATGTATCAAGTTACAGTATTATGACATTTGAACCGAGGCAAAGGAATTTCTACATTTTTGCAAAACTAACTTATAGTACCAAGTAGTATATGTAGAGACATGTAAAATCAAAGAAACTTTACATGTCTCACTGGACAAATCCTACTGCCTTTAATATTTGAAACAATTTAGTTGCTAAAATAAATTTGTAAGTAAGTGGTTGACTGAATCAATGAGTGAATCAACCAAAAGAAACTTTGAGTGTGTCATAATTATAGTGATCTATATGGCACCCCACTCCAGTCCTCTTGCCTGGAAAATCCCATGGATGGAGGAGCCTGGTGGGCTGCAGTCCATGAGGTCGCTGAGGGTTGGACACAACTGAGCGACTTACTTTCACTTTTCACTTTCATGCATTGGAGAAGGAAATGGCAACACACTCCAGTGTTCTTGCCTGGAGAATCCCAGGGATGGGGAAGCCTGATGGGCTGCTGTCTATGGGGTCACACAGAGTTGGACACGACTGATGTGACTTAGCAGCATACAGATAAAATACTTTAAAACTGCTTGTTGAATTAATAAGTTCCTTTTTAGATAGTTACCTACTGACTTTCTCTCTTAAATTGTTAAAAACAACTTACATTCTTTCTGGCTTTGCATTAATAATTTGGTAATTAGAATGTGTGAATCTATACTAAACCCAAAGGTTGGCTGATCTTTTTTGCCTGCATATTTAAATGCCCCTGTTTTTCATATCAGGTGGCACTAATAGTAAAGAATGCACCTGCCAACACAGGAGATGTAAAAGATGCTGGTTTGGCCCCTGGGTTGGGAAGATCTCCTAGAGTAGGAAATGGCAGCCTGTATTCTTGTCTGGAAAATGCCATGGACAGAGGAGCTAATGAAGCTGAAGAGTTGGACATGACTGAGTGACTGAGCACACATACACACAATTTTTCACATCAGAACCTTAGAGAGGGAGTGGTATAAATGTCCTTCTATACTTATCAACAAAATATCCTAAGACACTTGCTATCTATACACCCAGAAGTATCAGCTGACTCCAATAACATTTGTCCTCTGGCTACTACTTGTATAACATAATGCAGTGCATTTGCTATATTTTTTTTCAAATCTCTGAAAGCCATCTAGTTCTTTCTTGTTTTATTTTTTTTTAATTCATGAACTTCCTATCATCTGTCTTCCTGGCTTACAAAAACTTATCCCAAAGATTTCCCAATGATATGTTGTGGGAGTTCTTTTAAGAGGTTCTCATTTTCTTTCTTGGCTTTAGGGTGGGAATTAAAAAAAAAGAAAAAAGACTACTGGAGACAGTGGGATGTATAGTACCACTGGCCTGATTATCAAGTCTAGTACTGTTCTTTGTTTCCTTTTCTCTTTGAAAAGCTCTGGCCTAGAGCCACAACCCATTCTTTTGCTTATGCCTCCAACTCGGCTGCAGACCAGCTGACTAGCTGGCACTGCACCCTCTGGAGCAAGAATTCTTCCCTTTGTAGGTTTAACTGTCATTGCCCAGGCATTTCATGCAGTATGGTTGCTTCTCTGCTTCCTACAAATACAATCTACTTTTAGAAGAACTATATCTATTGTTTTCAAACTGTTGACCACTTTAAAATATTGTACACAAATATTTCAAAGTATAGAAATGATTTTTGAAAACACATGCCATGTAATCTAGTGGGAGCACTAAGGATGCATTAAAATATATAACAGATGATTTTATTGTAAAATTTCCAAATCAAATAACTTACTTCGTGTCTTTTACAAATTCAATTTCAAGAGAATTTCAAGTCTGATTGTAATAAAATGCCTCTTCATTAGTGTTTCATTTCTTTTTAGCTCTATCTGGTGACATCAGTACTTTTCTATTTCTTGAGTTTATATTTTAAAGCAAATTTAGAACTATGGGGTTATTTTGCTTTCTATTTTGTTAATTCACTGCAAATTTCAAACATGTAAGTAAAGAATAAACTACAAAGTGATACATTTTCATATCTCTGTTCCTGGACATATATTGAAAGCATACAAACAGAAATTGGTTTTATTAGGAGGGCATGCATAATTGCATTAGCATTTTCCATGTAAACCAATTTTTATGACTCTATATAAAATTTTTCTGAGGCCAAATTAGCCAAAATAGAACCAATCAAATTTAATAAATCAAATTTAAGAGCATATACACTCACAAATTTGCAAAATTAATGAAACTGCTTTTTTCTGCAATTAAAAGCCAAAGAAATAGGAGGAGAAAAATACACAAGATACCAGTTGGAATAAAGAAAAGAGTTTATTAGAAAACAGTACAACTTCCTTCTAATATTTGAAGAGCTGTACTGTGGAGATGGCTTACACTTTTAAGGACCAAAGTGTAGACATAATATTATTAGATTTTAAAAAACACAGAAAACTTGACTACATTTTATTATGGGAGTTTTTGATAAGAGTTATTAAGTAGGTAATCAGGTGCCTTATGAGGTTGTGAAGATCCTATCAGGTAAGTTCCATCTGGAGACATACCAACAAAATGTCATCTCATTGAGGGTTGTACTGAGCCAAACTTTAGCCACACAGGGTCTCTTTCATGGATCACAGCTGTGTCTGGAAAAGGGGCTTGTGTAACTCAATGAAGCTAGGAGCCATGTGTGCAGGGCCACCCAAGATGGATGAGTCATAGTGAAGAGTTCTGACAAAATGTGGTCCACTGGAGAAGGAAATGACAACCCACTTGAGTATTCTTGCCTGAAGAACCCTATGGACTGTATGAAAAGGCAAACAGATATGACACCAGAAGATGAGCCCCCAGGTTGGAAGGTGTCCAATATGCTACTAAGGAAGAGTGGAGGGCAAATACTAGTAGCTCTGGTGAGATTGAAGCAGCTGGGCCAGAGCTGGAATGATGCTCAGCTGTGGATGTGTTCAGTGGTGAAAGTAATGTCCCACACTATAAAGAACAATGTTGACTAGGAGTTTGGAATGCTAGATCCATGAATCAAGGTAAACTGGATGTGGTCAAGCAAGAGTTGGCCAGAGTGAACACTGACATCTTAGGAATCCATGAACTAAAATGGGAATGCATGTGTGCAAGCATGCTAAGCCTCTTCAGTCATGTCCAACTCTTTGCAACCCTATGGACTGTACTCTGTTAGGCTCCTCTCTCCAAGGGATTATCCAAGCAAGAATACTGGAGTGGGTTGCATGCCCTCCTCCAGGGGATCTTCCCAACCCTGGGATCTTCCCAGCCCATGGATTGAACCCAGCATCTCTTATGTCTCCTGCATTGGCAAGTGGGTTCTTTACCACTAGTGCCACCTGGGAAACCTGAATGAGAATGGGGGAATTTAATTCAGATGACCGTTACAATTACTACTGTGAGCAAGAAACCCTTGAAAGAAATGGAATAGCTCTCATAGTCAACAACAACAACAAAAAAATCTGAAATGCAGTACTTCAATGCAATCTCGAAAACGACAGAGTGAGCTCAGTCTGTTTCCAAAGCAAACCATTCAACATCATAGTAATCCAAGTCCATGATCCAAACACTGATGCCAAAGAAGCTGACCAGATCAATGAAGACCTATAGCACCTTCCAGAACTAACACACACACACACACACACACACACACACACACACACACAAAGATGACATTTTCACCATAGGAATGAAAGCAAAAGTAGGACGTCAAGAGATACCTGGAATAATAGGTAAATTTGGCCTTGGAGTACAAAATGAAGCAGGGCAAAAGCTAACAGTGTTTTGTCAAGAGAATATGCTGGTCATTACAAACACCCTTTTCCAATAATCCAAGACACAACTCTACACATGGACATCACTAGATGATCAATCCAAAATTAGATTGATTACTTTCTTTGCAGCCAAAAAGGGAGCTCTATACAGTCAGTTAAAAAAAAAAAAAAAAAAAAAAAAAACCTGGACTGTAGCTCAGATCAGGAGCTCCTTTTTGAAAAATTCAGACTTAAATTGAAGAAAGTAAGGAAAACTACTAGACCATTCATGTATGACTTAAATCAAATCTCTTATGATTATATAGTGGAAATGACAAATACATTCAAACGACTAGATTTGGTAGACAGACTGTTTGAAGAACTATAGACAGAAGTTCATTATATTACATAGGAGGGAGTGACCAAAACCATTCCAAAGGAAAATAAATTCAAGACAAAGTGGTTGCCTGAGGAGGCTTTACAAATACCTGAGGAGAGAAAAGAAATGAAAGGTAAGAGAGAAGGGGAAAGATACATCCAACTGAATGGAAAGATCCAGAGAATAGCAAGGAGAAATAAGAAGGCCTTCTTAAATGAACAATACAAAGAAATAGAGGAAAACAATAGAATGGGAAAGACCAGAGATCTCTTTAATGAAATTGGAGATACCAAGGGAACATTTCATGCAAAGATGGGCATGATGAAGGACAGAAATGGCCAAGAATTAACAGAAGCAGAGATTAAGAAGAGGTAGAAAGAATACAAAGAAGAACTATACAAAAAAGGCCGTAATGACCTGGATGACCACAATGGTATAGTCACTCACCTAGAGCCAGACATCATGTAGTGTGAAATTAACTAGACCTTAGAAAGCATTATTAGGAACAAAGCGAGTAGATGTGACAGAATTCCAGCTGAGCTATTTAAAATCCTAAAAGATGATGCTGTTAAAGTGCTGCTCTCAAGACACCAGAGAATCTGGAAAACTCAGCAGCGGCCACAGGACTGAAAAAAGTCAGTTTTCATTCTAGTCTCAAAGAAGGGAAATGCCAAAGAACCTTCAAACTACCCCCACAATTGCACTTATTTAACATGCTGGCAAGTTAGTGCTCAAATCCTTCAACCTAGGCTTCAACGGTAGGTGAACTGAGAACTTCCAGATGTACAAGCTGAATTTAGAAAAGGTAGAAGACCCAGAGATCAAGTTGCCAACATCAGTTGGATCATAGATAAAGCAAGAGAATTCCAGAAAAAACATCTACTTCTTATTCATTGATTATGCCAAAGCCTTTGACTGTGTGGATCACAACAAACTGTGGAAAATTCTTAAAGAGATAGGAATACCTGACCACCATACAGGTCTCCTGAGTAACCTGTTTGTGGATCAAGAAGTAATAGAACCAGAGACGGAACAACAGACTATTTCAAAATTGGGAAAGGAGTACATCAAGGATGTATATTGTCACCCTGCCTATTTATCTTATATGCAGAGTACATAATGCAAAATGCCAGGCTGGATGAATCACAAGCTGGAATCAAGATTGCCAGGAGAAACAGCAACAACCTCAGATATGCAGATGATATCACCATAATGGCAGAAATCAAAGGGGAACTGAAGAGATTCTTGATGAGGTGAAAGGAGGGTGAAAAAGCTAGCTTGAAACTCAACATTCAAAAAACTAAAATCATGACATCTGGTCCTATCACTTCATGGCAAATAGAAGGGGAAAAAGTAGAAGCAGTGAAAATTTCATTTTCTTGGGCTCCAAAATCATAATGGAAGGTGACTGCAGCCATGAATTTAAAAGATGTTTGCTCCATGGAAGGAAAAATATGACAAACATAGACAGCCAGTTAAAAAGCAGAGACATCACTTTGCCAATTAAGGTCTGTCTAGTCAAAGCTGTGGTTTTCCCAGGAGTCATGTATGGATGTGAGAGTTGGTCCATATAGAAGGATGAACATCAAGGAATTGGTGCTTTCACATTTTGGTTTTGGAGACCTTTGAAATCTCTTGGACTGCGAGGAGATCAAACCAGTCAACCCTAAAGGAAACCAACTGTGTGCTCATTGGAAGGACTGTTGCTGACATTGAAGCTTCACTACTTTGGTCACCTGATTTGAAGAACTGACTCATTAGAAAAGACCGTGATGCTGGGAAAGATTGAAGGCAAAAGCAAAAGAGGGTAGTAGAGGATGAGCTGGATTTCTGTCCATGAGGTTTTGCTGACCTCATGGAGTCAGCATGGAGTGGGTTGGCATTTCCTCTTCCAGGTTATCTTCCCAACTCAGGGATTGAATCCACATCCTCTAGGTCTCCTGTATTTCTAGTGAATTTTTTACCTGCTGAGCCATCCAGCAAGCCCTAATCTTTCTATATTAGTCCATAAAGAGCTTTCCTATTCATTTTAATAGCCACATAGTATTCCATTCTGTGGAACATTACAGTGTATATAGTCATATTTTGATAAACATTTGATCTATTTTTCATTATTTATTAGGACAAATATTATTGAGTAAATAACACTTTTTCACATATTATTTCCACATTGCAAGGGTGCTTGTACAATATAATCCCTGAAACAGAATTATTTAATCAAAGTGGATTTGTGTTTGCAGTTTTGATTAATATTGCTAAAGTGACCTGAGTGTTTCCCAGGTGGTACTAGTTGTATAGAACTCATTTGCCAATGCAGGAGATGTAAGAAACTTGGGTTCAGTCCCTGGGTCAGGATGATCCCCTGGAAGCGGGCATGGCAACCCACTCCAGTATTCTTGCCTGAAGGATCCCATGGACAGAAGAGTCTGGCAGGCTACAGTCCATGAGGTCAAAAAGAGTCAGACACAACTGAAGCGATGTAGCACACACAGCACACAAAGTGACCTGTGCAGAGACTATACCAAATTATTCTCTTACATTGATTGTATACAAGTTACCTTTTAGTTTAGGTGTTATGGTGATGACTTTTTAAAATTTTTGTCAATGTAGAATGTAAAAATGGTATCTCAGGGTGATTTAGTTTGGATTCTTGCATGGTTAAAATTGTTTTCAGTAGTCTTCATTCTAGAAAGACCATACAGCTAGAAAGATAATCTTGGTTCACATTTTTCCTCTTAAAGTATTACAGATATTGTTTCCCTGTCTTTGCTGATTGAATTTAGCTGTAGGGAAATTCAAAGGTTTTAACTTTCCCTTTTAAGAGCTTCTGCCTTTAAATTCCTATATTTTTTATGTTGCACCTTGGTGTTGACCATGCCAGGTCAACTTTTGCTCACGAATGACAACATTAAATTTTTATATAGATATATTCTAACAATGTAATTTTTGTCTCCTTTTTTTTTTTCTTGAAATGTGTCATGAGTTTCATCTCCAAATACACTTTTGTACTTCAAATACAGTTATAATTAAATAATATATTTTCTGATTTTCTTCTTTAGGTACCAAACTCATTCTTACATTGGACCTCCTTCATGCATCTTCTATAATTACTACTCTCCTTTCCTATATTTATTTATGCTTTTCTCATTTTTATTCCTTTTACTTACACTGTAATTCTCCCTTATGCTCCTAAACCCTTTTTTATTTCATTTTTATAATGATATTGTTTATTTGTTCTCCTTCATTCTGTTACCATTTTTATTTTTTCTTATTATTCCAGTATCATTTTCTTGAGATTTTGCATCTCTGTTGCTTGTTTTTCCTTCAAATAGGTGATTGCTTCATTTCTTCTTAAAAATTCTTGGTTTAACTTTAGTCTATAATTTTCATACACTTTCTCAAAACAACACATTTTGGGTGCAATTGCTTTACCTTTTTAAAAATTCTTCATCCTTTTTCCAACTTCTTATATTTGTTTTAATGTTATCCTTGCTACTTTCCTTACTACCCTTTATGAAGTGACTAACCTTTTTCAGAAGAACCCCATGGAATGTATGGAAAGTAGGACACCAAGATCACCTTTCTGGTGACAAAATAAAGCTTCATTCCTTTGGTTTATAAAGGCACCAACTTTCAAATACAACTTTATTAAATTCTGTATGGCTCTGACTCTTTCCCTACTGTTTTCTACCAAGGAGGGCTTCTCTTGCTATCCCTCTTTACCCCAAAATCACCCATAAGGGGTTTCCCAGGTGGCATTGGTAAAGAATCTGCCTGCTAATGCAGGAGACTCAAGAGGAAGTTCAATCCATGTGTTGAGAAGATCCTGGGAGGAGGTAATGGCAACCCTCTATAGTATTCTTGCCTGGAAAATTCCATGGACCAAGGAGCTTGGAGGGCTATAGTCCATGGGGTTGCAAAGAATTGAACACTACTGAGTGACTAAGCATGCATATGCACCCACACACCATTTCATAAGAGATTCAGTTTTTACCCTTTATAATCATGCCCTCATCTTAAGGAAACATGTTTTTCTGGTCTTTTTGAGTACTGCTACCACTTGGCCCTTTTTCCACTTTTTTTTTTTTTTAAGTTTGCTTCCTCCAGTTCAGTTTTTTTGCCCCATTTTATATATTTTTAATGGAATTTATTCTTTTTTTTAATCCCTGAATTGTCTTTTGTCAACTTTATTTCAAAATCAAAACTTTTTCTTTTGAATTATTGAAAGGAAAGGAGCTAGATAAAAATTTACACAGCTCTGCTCTTTCCAGAAGTCCCTACATTGATGTTTTCATTTAAAAAATAGTTAAGTAGGGAATATTGGAATGGGAGAGAAATGGATTTTATCTTTTGGGTCTCATTTCTTCAAAATGATAGTAAGCAATAATCCAGATATCAAACTATTATTGTATTAATTTTTGTTATGATCAGATATAGAAAAACATTATTCTTGAGGAATTAAAACTTATTAAAGATAAAGATTATGAAAATCCTATGGTTTTTATTAATAGCAATAGTTTTCTTTACTACTGCATGATGGACAGATGCTATGAAAGCCAAATATTAGCAAGTTTAATTTTTGATACCGGAGAAAACTCTTGAGAGTCTCTTAGACAGCAAGGAGATCAAACCAGTCAGTCCTAAAGGAAATCAAATCTGAATATTCATTGGAAGGACTGATGCTGAAGCTGAAGCTCCAACACTTTGGCCAGTTGATGTGAATAGCAAACTCAATGGAAAAGACCCTGATGCTAGGTAAGGTTGAGGGCAGGAGGAGAAAGGGGTAACAGAAGATAAGATGGTTGGATGACATCATTGACTCTTTGGACATGAGTTTGAGCAATCCCTGGAAGACAATGAAAGACAGGAAAGCCTAGTGTGCTGTGGTTCATGGGCTCACAAAGATTCAGACAAAATTTAGAGAATTAGCAACTGAACAACAACTGATAAAACAAAAAATAAATAAAAAACAAATGGAGAGCAATCTTGAAAGTTCCCTGAGCAGACAAAACCAATTTAGTCATAGAAGCAAAACTTAGTTTAGCCTATTTTGCAAGACTAACCTGATTTGGGTCATTTCTCATCTACACCTCTGGAAATTGTGAGCAAAGTTTTACTGTTTCCCAAGGTTACTGCAGCCATGAAATTAAAAGATGCTTACTCCTTGGAAGGAAAGTTATGTCCAACTTAGATAGCATATTCAAAAGCAGAGACATTACTTTGCCAACAAAGGTCTGTCTAGTCAAGGCTATGGTTTTCCCTGTGGTCATGTATGGATGTGAGAGTTGGACTGCGAAGAAGCCTGAGCGCCAAAGAATTGACGCTTTTGAACTGTGGTGTTGGAGAAGACTCCTGAGAGTCCCTTGGACTACAAGGAGATCCAACCAGTCCATTCTGAAGGAGATCAGCCCCGGGATTTCTTTGGAAGGAATGATGCTAAAGCTGAAACTCCAGTACTTTGGCAACCCCATGTGAAGAGTTGACTCATTGGAAAAGACTCTGATACTGGGAGGGATTGGGGGCAGGAGGAGAAGGGGATGACAGAGGATGAGATGTCTGGATGGCATCACTGACTCGATGGACATTAGTCTGAGTGAACTCCGGGAGTTGGGGATGGACAGGGAGGCCTGGCATGCTGCGATTCATGGGGTCGCAAAGAGTTTGGACATGACTGAGTGACTGAACTGAACTGAAGGTTGATATGGTTTGCCTTGAAAAAACCATAAAAGAAGTCCTTTTCATTATAGGGGACTGGAATGCAAAAGTAGAAAGTCAATAAACACCTGGAGTAACAGGCAAATTTGGCATTGGAGTACAGAATGAAGCAGGGCAAAGGCTAATAGAGTTATGCCAAGAGAATGCACTGGTCATAGCAAACACCCTCTTGCAAAAACACAAGAGAAGACTCTACACATGGACATCACCAGATGGTCAACACCAAAATCAGATTGATTATATTCTTTGCAGCCAAACATGGAGAAGCTCTATGCAGTCAGCAAAACCAAGATGGGGAGCTGACTGTGGCTCAGATCATGAACTTCTTATTACCAAATTCAAACTTAAATTGAAGAAAGTAGGGAAAACCACTAGACCATTCAGGTATGACCTAAATCAAATCCCTTATGATTATACAGTGGAAGTGAGAAATAGATTCAAGGGACAAGATCTGATAGAGTGCCTGATGAATTATGGACAGAGGTTCCTGACATTGTACAGGAGACAGGGATCAAGACCATCCCCATGGAAAAGAAATGCAAAAAAGCAAAATGGCTGTCTGGGGAGGCCTTACAAATAGCTGTGAAAAGAAGAGAAGTGAAAAGCAAAGGAGGAAAGGAAAGATATAAGCATCTGAATGCAGAGATCCAAAGAATAGCAGGGAGAGATAAGAAAGCCTTCTTCAGTGATCAATGCAAAGAAATAGAGGAAAACAACAGAATGGGAAAGACTAGAGATCTCTTCAAGAAAATTAGAGATACCAAGGGAATATTTCATGCAAAGATGGGCTTGATAAAGGACAGAAATGGTATGGACCTAACAGAAGCAGAAGATATTAAGAAGTGGTGGCAAGAATACACAGAAAAACTGTCCAAAAAGATCTTCACAACCCAGATAATCATGATGGTGTGATCACTGACTTAAAGCCAGACATCCTGGAATGTTAAGTCAAGTGGGCCTTAGAAAGCATCACTATGAACAAAGCTAGTGGAGATGATGGAATTCCAGTTGAGCTATTTCAAATCCTGAAAGATGATGCTGTGAAAATGCTGCACTCATATGCCAGCACATTTGGAAAACTCAGCAGTGGGCACAGGACTGAAAAAGGTCAGTTTTCATTCCAATCCCAAAGAAAGGCAATGCCAAAGAATGCTCAAACTACTGCACAATTGCACTCATCTCACACACTAGTAAAGTAATGCTCAAAATTCTCCAAGCCAGGCTTCAGCTTTATGTGAACCATGAATTTCCAGATATTCAATCTCATTTTAGAAAAGACAGAGGAACCAGAGATCAAATTGCCAACATCTGCTGGATCATGGAAAAAGCAAGAGAGTTCCAGAAAAACATCTATTTCTGCTTTATTGAATATGCCAAAGCCTTTGGCTGTGTGGATCACAATAAACTGTGGAAAATTCTGAAAGAGATGGGAACGCCAGACCACCTGACCTGCCTCTTGAGAAACCTAAATGCAAATCAGGAAGCAACAGTTAGAACTGGACATGGATCAACAGACTGGTTCCAAATAGGAAAAGGAGTTCGTCAAGGCTGTATATTGTCACCCTGCTGATTTAACTTATATGCAGAGTATCATGAGAAATGCTGGCCTGGAGGAAGCACAAGCTGGAATCAAGATTGCCAGGAGAAATATCCATAACCTCATATATGCAGATGACACCACCCTTATGACAGAAAGCAAAGAGGAACTAAAAAGCCTCTCGATGAAAGTGAAAGAGGAGAGTGGAAAAGTTGGCTTAAAGCTCAACATTCAGAAAACTGAGATCATGGCATCTGGTCCCACCACTTCATGGGAAATAGATGGGGAAACAGTGGAAACAGTGTCAGACTTTATTTTGTTCGGCTCCAGAGTCACTGCAGATGGTGACTGCAGCCATGAAATTAAAAGACGCTTACTCCTTGGAAGGAAAGTTATGACCAACCTAGACAGCATATTGAAAAGCAGAGACATTACTTTGCCAACAAAGGTCCGTCTAGTCAAGGCTATGGTTTTTCCTGTGGTTATGTATGGATGTGAGAGTTGGACTGGGAAGAAAGCTGAGCACCGAAGAATTGATGCTTTTGAACTGTGGTGTGTTGGAGAAGACTCTTGAGAGTCCCTTGGACTGCAAGGAGATCCAACCAGTCCATCCTAAAGGAGATCAGTCCTGGGTGTTCATTGGAAGGACTGATGCTGAAGCTGAAACTCCAATACTTTGGCCACCTCATGCAAAGACTTACTCATTGGAAAAGACCCCGATGCTGGGAGGGATTGGGGGCAGGAGGAGAAGGGGACGACAGAGGATGAGATGGCTGGATGGCATCACCGACTCAATGGACATGAGTTTGGGTGAATTCCAGGAGTTGGTGATGGACAGGGAGGCCTGGTGGGCTGCAATTCATGGGGTCACAAAGGGTCAGACATGACTGAGCAACTAAAGGTTGATATAAGGTAACCACTGACCAATTTTCTATCATTTAAGTAAAATTTAATATTATGATCAATCTCTGGGAAGAATACACAGTCACTTCCTTCTCACCATATAAACTGCTTTATAACAAATATGTTGATATCTCTGAGCCTCATTTATATTTTGGTTTGAGTGCTCCTAGGTTATAAACTGGTTTTATTTTGATATGTGCATTTTTACTAATTACTTCTTCAGTGTGTAAAACACTAATGAACAAAAACCTCAGTTAAGTAATGTCAGGAGAACAGAAGGAGGAACATTTGCACCTGGCAATAAGAGCAGAGTCCAACAGGAAATACCCCTCTTCTTGTAAAGGAAGCAGCCAATGAAACTGTAGCCCTCCAACTTCATTTTCCTCTCTATAAAAGCATTTTTCCCTTGCCATGTAGGTACTTGCATGTGACTCATCAAGGTTGTATAAACTGAAATTCTTCGCTGATCCCAAACAAACCCATCTTTGTTGGGGAGATATTTGGCAGTCTATTTCTTTTAGATTAACAATTGATTCAGTGTTTTTGTTACTATTATTTCTAAACTTTTGACACTAGATTTTTTTTACTCTATTTTTAATCAAAGGATAATTGCTTTACAATATTGGTTTGATTTCTGCCATCCATCAACATGATTAACACTACTTTTTAACTTGATTGCAGTGTAGTTTGAAAACTCATACAATTTGAGATTACATTTTCAACAGAACTCCACCGTTCCTTCTTTT
Source organism: Bubalus kerabau (assembly GCF_029407905.1). Classification (NCBI taxonomy): domain Eukaryota; kingdom Metazoa; phylum Chordata; class Mammalia; order Artiodactyla; family Bovidae; genus Bubalus; species Bubalus kerabau. The sequence goes on along the minus strand of NC_073630.1, from coordinate 54,673,342 downwards.
TTCTGTTTCAATAATTGCACCTGCAATCAACCAATTTCCTGCTCAAGAGGTTAGTTATTTATACCTGTGTTTTTGCACGTGCAATTATGGTGAACTTTTGCAATTAATATGTATGTCTTTATTCATATTTCTAACTTGCTAGGCTAGGCTTACCAGATAGTTTTGTTTTTGTTATTTTTTTTCCTACCTAAGGTCTTCAAAAAAATTTTCATGTGCTTCCAAGGTGAATCTGGAGGCAAACAATAATTGAGGTGAAATTGATTTAGTGAAAAAGTTCAGTTCTTTTTATTGTAAAATAATGATGACATTTTCCAAAAGGGCAATCCTTAGAAATACAACACAACTTAGAGATCATTTTAAAAGGATTACATACAATTATTATATATTAAAAATACTGTTTTAAGAACAATAAGCTATTTCCTAAATCTTATAAACATCTTATAAATTATGTCTATTTTTGTCTTTATGTGTGTCATGGAAAGCAAAAGTTTACATTGAATACATGTCCTTTATGTAGCCTAAATGTTCACCTCCATAAGAGAGATTAATAATTGGGGCTCCTGGACCCTTGAGATTTTTATCTTTTGCCAAATGATGTCTAAGTTCAAGTCCTAATAATTTGAAATGAAGTCAAATAGACAAACCACTTAACCTGAGATGAAAATTAATGGTTAGAAATGAATTAACTCCTTAAATATTTAATTATTTACAGATATAAAAGTCTGTGGTCAGGATCGAAGGCAATCTTTTGACACACTATTGCTCAGCAGGGTCTTTTATGACTAAATCTTTAATTTATTTTTAGGAAATATTTATAAGTAAGTAAATTATTAAAAATAATAAGTCAAATGGTAACTCTAGCTCATTCTTAGAATTACTTGAATCTAATGGTCTCTATTCTACTGCATTTTTTTAAAGTGTTGTTAGTAATTGCTGAAATTCCACTAGCATAAACCTGAGAAAAAGCATTAGCTTTTGAGATCTTGATAACCTAAAGGTAATAAGCTAACCAAAACTGACCAAATGTATTGTCAACAGTGAGGCCAGACAGATTTGTTTTTACATTTCCTGTGTCTGTTACTCTTTTATGAAGATAAATTTGCAAAAAGACAGAAGGGAAGATAGATTTATTACATGTTTTTTCTATTATCCTTCCTGTTTGGGGATTTGCCAGGTCTATGGCCCTTGACCAAAAATTGTGCTTTCTGAATCATACTTAGGTAGTTTGCTATTGTTCAAATTGAAAGAGCTCATAAGAAATTGCCCCTGAGAAATGCTGCAATGTGTTTTCTGTAAAGAAGTTAGTGGAACAAGATTCACTGGGTTATACATTGTTCTTTTTATCAGAACCCTGGGGAAAATGCCTCTGGATTCTTCCAGATTAGTTGGGTTTCCTGTGAGTCTGGAGTTCATTTCTGTCTTATAGATACTATGAATATTTTGAGCTGATTGATTTTCCTCTTCTTATTGGCTGCCAAGAAATTTAAAACTAACATCATGACCAACTTTAAGAAGACATTAGCATGTTTGACATGCATTTTATGTATTCTCCATCTTGTTTCCTTGCAAGTATTCTCTTTAATCCTCATGTTCCAGATTTATGAGATATGGAATGATATACCAGCGACCTCAAAAATCAGTTATATTCTCTAATAGAACTTCAGGTTCAGTTTGATCTGAACATTTCATCAAACAAGAATTAACTGATTATTAGCACTGTAAACATTTTTTAACATTTTTAGAGCTAAAAGAAAAAATAGGAAATTAGTGAGAAGAGAGATGACAGCTGCTTTGTGAACTTCATGCTTCCTCCTGTAGAGTACTGTTGTGTGTGTGTATGTATTTATGTATGTGTACACCTATGTGACAGGAACAAAGGTTGCTCACACACCACTGCCTTGCTAACAGAGCCATGATTTTCTCAAGGCCTCAAGAAGAGATCCCTTGATCTCAGATAAAGTGGGCCTAAAATTCTTGTTTAGAGAATGGTCATTTTCCATTTCTCATGAAAAAGAGAATTCTGCCAAGGGTCTTTGGGCAAAAATAATTTTACAAGCAGGAAAGCAACATGAGAAATTGTCTTAATGCTCTGGCTTATATCCCTTTTTTAGAATGAGATCTTGATATCTGGAGTTATAGTAGTCTTATCATAGCCATTAGTCAGCAAACATAAAACTAAGGAGCCAAAATTCTGAGGATCATACAGAAGAAATATGGAAAAATCCTGGGTTCTTTGTGATACACTGAATAGCTGAACTCACACTACCAACTTTTCATGTCTAAACTGTTATGTAGAAGAAAAAAATATTTATGATATTTATAATTTTTTAATGTTACTTGCCAGCAAAGGTCCATCTAGTCAAGGCTATGGTTTTTCCAGTAGTCATGTATGGATGTGAGAGTTGGACTGCGAACAAAGCTGAGCGCCGAAGAATTGATGTTTCTGAACTGTGGTGTTGGAGAAGACTCTTGAGAGTCCCTTGGACTGCAAGGAGGTCCAACCAGTCCATTCTAAAGGAGATCAGTCCTGGGTGTTCTTTGGAAGGAATGATGCTAAAGCTGAAACTCCAGTACTTTGGCCATCTCATGCGAAGAGTTGACCCATTGGAAAAGACTCTGATGCTGGGAGGGATTGGGGGCAGGAGGAGAAGGGGATGACAGAAGATGAGATGGCTGGATGGCATCACCGACTCAGTGGACGTGAGTTTGAGTGAACTCCAGGAGATGGTGATGGACAGGGAGGCCTGGTGTGCTGCAATTCATGGGGTCACAAAGAGTTGGACAAGACTGAGGGACTGAACTGAACTGAACTGAACTGAATGTTTCTAGCAATTGGATGTGTTCCTTATGATACAGTCTTACCAAAGTTATAAAGTTTAGAAAATTTTTATTAGTGATTGATAAGAGAAAGAAGAATTCTCTCTCCTATAGTTAGAATATTGAAGTTTATTATCATTTCTTATATGATGACTAGTCTCACAACTTTCTCTGCTTTTATTGGTATCCATTACAAAAAAATATGATTGTCAAGGAAATAAAATCAAAAGATATTTCCAAATTCTTAAATGTTACATATATACGTGTGTGTGTGTGTGTGTGTATATATATGTAAATATGTTATATTTATAATTTTTAGCAGTTAATAATGAACCTCACTGGTTATCCTTCCAAAACAGATATTATCAATGCCAGTTTCTTTTGCAGTTTTGAGATAAATTTATCCAGTTTAAATTGATTTGAAATAAACAGTGGGAGGCCATTTTTCATTGAACACATGCTAGATGTGTTTTCCAAGGACAGTTCAGTGTGTTTTCTGAAGGAAAACCTGGTCCTTGTCACAATACTTTTGATTAGAAATGGACAATAAGCATAGACATAGACATAAGTAAAAGAAAACATATAGAAGATTTCAGAACCTCTCCACGGGAATGAAAAGGAAAGTAAATTCAAGGAAGTCAGTAACATTACAAACAGTGAAAGCTATTAGTGAAAAGGGTATGAAATAAAGTGCAGAACTGTGAGCAAGAATGTGACATTAAACAATGAAACAGAAGAAAAAAACAAATACATGATGGATCATAGTTAGTATTTAGAAAGCATTTATCATTTGCCTAACATGATGCCAAGAAGCTTGCATACAGAGTTTTATTTAAGACTTGTAACCACCCTACTAAGTTTATTAATTATACCCATTTTACAAGTAAGAAAACTGAGCTCTGGAGAGATTCACTAATTGACTCATAGTTACACAGCTAACAATTAAAGCAAAGTCTATACTCCTAAACAGCCATATTATGGTGCTTTCCAGTAATAAACTAGGAGAGCAGTGAGTATTCCTATACAGAACACATCTGCATTTTTGTCTAGCATACATTTGTATATTCATCTATGCCCAAAATTCTATTTTCCTACTAATGCTTCAGAGATTTTAGAACTAAAGTCAAATGTTATAATTTGAGTATTCATGTAATACAAATTTTTACCATTGTACATATCAGCCAAACTGTTTTCAGCCACCATTTTCATTTCTGCTCCTCAATTAATGTTAATCACAGTGATTATGCTAATCTAGGTTGATACAGTATACAAGAAATAACAAGGAGAACCATTTCAGACTAAACAGCCAAAACAAGCTCCACAGTAGAAACAAATACTTGAATTGTAAATAATTTGAATCAGGTCATATGCTGAATAAATAGCAAACATTTTAAATATTGAAGAGCCAGCAGAATTTTCTGTTTATAATGGTACATCATAGTATGTATCTTTTGATGTTTATATGTTCTCATTATTTCTGCCCTTTATGTACTTTTTATATTATTGTAAAACAATATATCAATCTAAAATATAACAACAGTTTTCTCTAAATAAATACTTAAGTTGATTTCTACCAACAGTACTTTTTCTCCATTATGTAATGTAACACAGGATGAAGGTGAATTGCATGTACACAACCTTTGGGGAGCTAAAAAAGTGACTATCAGTGCTTGGTCAATGGACATAAACTTGAACAAACTCCAGGAGATAGTGAAGGACCGAGGAGCCTGGCATGCTGCAGTCTATAGGGTTGCAAAGAGTCCAACATGATTTAGTGACTGAACAACATCTGTGCTTGGGAGCAAAAGACAAAGGCAGTTGTGAAAAAAATGGGAGCCTGTAGAAAATATACTCGCTTGCATACACTTAGATAATATTCTTACATGATATTATCTAATTTAGAATGAGTTGGAAAAATGTAATGGAAGTTCTACAATTAAAAAACATGATGATATATTACAGTCTATATTGTTCAATCTGTTCCCACACTGTTGTCAGGTCTCATAATCAACCCAAAGGGAACATGACATCTACCCAGATAGGAATTTCAAACTGATACTGTTGTTGTTTTTTTGCAAAATTATGCAGGGTAGAGAATAAACAAGTGCCATTTTATTTTTAAAAGTTAATATTATGTACAGCATGAACTTTTGCATTGATTTTGATTTGCTTAATAACTTGCTTTATAATACTATTTATGTTGATGATTAAGTATTTTAGACATCTTAGACTTTATGCCTGAAATAAATGCCTTACTCACCTCAACTAATCCCAGGCCTATGCTGTATGAATCTATTTTAATTTTATATGATCAGATTCATAGAAAAGTCCAGGCATGCCCAATGATCATTCTCTGCAAATCTGATTCTCAAGGACACCTTGCCATATGTCTTTTGGAGAGTTGCAGATAAAGAAATAATGACAAGCAATAACCTGAACTGAAGTTTTTCTTTAAAAACAGAATAGGACTAAGAGGAGGAAGATAATTATCCTATCTCCATGCCCTTGGAAACAACATACAAGTAAAGGAGTAAAGCTATTTTACAGTCATCTTTTGTCTTTACTTAAAAACAAGGCTTAGCTTCTTACAAAAAAAATTGCCATTGCCTTCTCCATTTGTAAGAAGCTAAGCCTTGTTTTTAAGTAAAGATTTGGGCACTAGAGGATAAAAATTTAAGAAAATGTGTTAGAACTATTAGCTCCAAATGTGTGTTGTTTTTGCAAAATGGTCATCATATTTACTTATTAGTTCCAGTGACATTCCCATTAGCAATTTGAAATTAATTCCCATGTCTTGCTCTCAGAGCTAGATTAGGAGACTCAGGAATGAAACAGTTTTGTAAATCTAGAGGCACAGCACATTTTGTCTTAAAATAATTTTGCCAATTTAAGTGCCTAACACTTGCATGAGATGAATGTTGACTACTACTAGAAACCAAGTCTACTCGTTAAGAATGGCCATATGCCAAGATTAATTGAATTTAAATGATTTGAACAAGCTTCAAAGGATATTCCAAAAAAAGAAATTAGAAAATATATGAATATAAATGAATTCTGAAATAAGAGAATGGGTGCCAGCTTTTAAGAAACTAGTTCACACTTGTCTATCAATGCCCAAATAGGTTTGCAAAAAATTAAGTTGACTAGCATATCATCATATCTTAGATGTTATGTTATTGGCATCTGATGTCCTTCAATAGTCTACACATTGTTAGTTATTCTGGTTTTCTACAATAAACCATAGAGTTAAAAATCATCAACCAAGGAAAAGACATTCATATATTCTTACACAGTCAGTAATGCCCTTGAAGATTCCCAGACATTTTGTTCTCATTAAGTTCAAGTTAGCAGGCAGTTGAAGGTATAACTTTCATCCCTGGAGTAAATTGTGACTTCTTTAAGTTGAGCGCTGGGTGAAGTAGTTGGATTGTATTTAGGAGCATGCTGCCAAGAATGCATATCTCTAAATACTAGAAACCCACTCAGTATGGTGATCAGTTCACACTGTGTAACATACATGGGAACCAAGGCCAAGTAATGGAAAAACATCTTTACATTCTAGTTTTTCATGGTAATTCTGGAACATTCGTTTCTTGAGTAGAATATTGGGTAAAATAACTTATACCATTTTAAAGGATATTTCCCTCTATTTTTTACATGATATGTGAATTAATTTTTGCCAGTAAAATGCAGTTGTGATGCATCCTCACTGTATTTAATTGAAGACTTTTTTTTTTGAAGTTGCTCTATAATGGATGAGCTAGACCCCATTAAAATTTAAAGCATCTACTCTGGAAAAGACAATGTCAAGAGAATAAGTAGGTGAGCTACAGACTGAGAGAAAATATTTGCAGAAGACACATTTGATAAAGGACTCCTTTATATGAAGGACTCAAAATATATGAAAAGCTCAAAATTCAATGGCAAGAAAACAAACAACTTGATTAAAAATAAATGAACTGAAAACCTTAACAGATACCTCACCAAGGAAGATATCCACATGACAAATAAGCATTTGAAAAGATGCTCAACATTTTATACTACCATCAAAGAAATGCAAATTAAAATATCAAGATGTCACTACATACCTATAGAATGGCTACAAACAGGAGCAATAATAACACCAAATGCTGGTGAGGATTTGGGGCAACAGGAATTCTTATTCATTGCTGATGAAAAGGCAAAATGGTACAGCCTTACTGAAAGAAAATTTGGCAGTTTTTTACACAACTAAATATACTCTTACCATACAACCCAGCAATCATACTCCATGGTATTTACCCAAAGGAGTTGAAAACCTATATACAAATAAAACCTGCACCCACATGTTTACAGTTACTTATCCATAAATGCCAAAACTTGCAATCAACCAACCTATCCTTTAGTAGGTGAACAACTAACTGTAGTACAATTAGAGAATGGAATATTCTTCAGTGTTACAAAGAAATGAGCTATCAAACCATGAAAAGACATGGAGGAAATATATGTCATATTACTAAGTGAAAGAAGCCAGTTTGAAAAAGTTGCACACTGTATGCATGTCCATCTTTTTACTGTATGTGTCCATCTATATGACATTCTGGTGGAAAATTCTTCAAGAGATGGGAATACCTGCCGGGGTCCAGCCCCGGTGGATCCAGGGAATTCGAAGCGGGAACGGCGTCGGCGAGGATCAGGATACAATAGCTTAATTAAACTTTAATTAAAGATATTAGAATTTAATTAAAGATAATAGAATAAGGATAGCTCAGTGAGGAAATTCAGTGGAGAAGAGAGGCTGAATAATTCAGCCAGAAGGTGAGAGAAAGAACGACATGGGGAGACCAAGTTTCGGTGAACAAGGCCCGCACTTTATTTTCCAAAGTAGTTTTTATACCGTAAGTTATGCATAGAGGATAATGGGGGAAGGGGTAGAGTCATGCAGCAAGCCAGGCTTTCGTCCTGCAAACTTATCATATGCAAAAGCTTAGGTGATTTGCATCATCTTCTGGCCCGGAGGCCTGTTAACATTTTAAGACCCTTTCTTCAGAAAGCTTATTTTTCTCTAAAGGTGATTGGTCAGGACCCACCCTCCAAAAGCATTAGATAAAGTTGCATTCCTACAGAACAAAGGTGTGGTGGGCTATAACAAGAAAAAAAATTAACTCAAGGGTCCCAGGTTACAAACATTAAAGCTACTACTTACTCCAATTATATTAATCAATACACTGCCAGGGACACAGCAGGTAAGGGATATGGAAACTTAGCAGCAAACATTGGCCCAACAAGTGAAAAACCCTTCACCAATACAATTTCTAATCAATCTTTTAACTGCTCAAAGGAATCTGTATTTAGACAGTTTAGAACATCTCATGCCTCTCACAGTTGGGAGGCTCTGAGCAATCACATGTGGCCAGAAAAACCTATTCAGGCAGGCTAGAGGACTTCCAAAGGAATTTGTAGGTTGAAACACTATCACACCCAGGAACTTTATTAACTGGAGCTGTAAGTTAACTCTTTTTTCAGAGAGAGGTAGTGGAGGACAGCCCCCTGTAAAGTCAGAGGTGTAGGTGAAAGCACAAAGCAGAAAGTAGGCAGACTCTGGTATTGGGGGGTAGATGCTCGAGAATTCCCAGGGGGACTCCTGAGGCTCGATCCCACCTTTGCGTATGCCGAGCCTCCTTCCTCATGACCTTTGTCATGGGAGGAGCTCCTCACACTGGCTCCCGGCAGTGATACAATTCCAGTTGAGCTATTCCAGATCCTGAAAGATGATGCTGTGGAAAGTGCTGCACTCAATATGCAATATGCACTCAATATGCAATATGCCGGCTCCCGGCAAATACCAGACCACCTTATCTGCCTCTTGATAAATTTGTATGCATGTTAGGAAGCAACAGTTAGAACTGGACATGGAACAACAGACTGGTTCCAAATAGGAAAAGGAGTTCGTCAAGACTGTAAATTGTCATCCTGTTTATTTAACTTACATGCAGAGTACATCATGAGAAACGCTGGACTAGAAGAAACACAAGCTGGAATCAAGATTGCTGGGAGAAATATCAATAACCTCAGATATGCAGATGACACCACCCTTATGGCAGAAAGTGAAGAGGAACTCAAAAGCCTCTTGATGAAAGTGAAAGTGGAGAGTGAAAAAGTTGGCTTAAAGCTCAACATTCATAAAACTAAGATCATGGCATCCGGTCCCACCACTTCATGGGAAATAGATGGGGAAACAGTGGAAACAGTGTCAGACTTTATTTTTCTGGGCTCCAAAATCACTACAGATGGTGACTGCAGCCATGAAATTAAAAGACGCTTACTCCTTGGAAGGAAAGTTATGACCAACCTAGATAGCATATTGAAAAGCAGAGACATTACTTTGCCAACAAAGGTTTGTCTAGTCAAGGCTATGGTTTTTCCTGTGGTCATGTATGGATGTGAGAGTGGGACTGTGAAGAAGGCTGAGAGCCGAAGAATTGATGCTTTTGAACTGTGGTGTTGGAGAAGACTCTTGAGAGTCCCTTGGACTGCAAGGAGATCCAACCAATCCATTCTGAAGGAGATCAGCCCTGGGATTTCTTTGGAAGGAATGATGCTAAAGCTGAAACTCCAGTACTTTGGCCACCTCATGCAAAGAGTTGACTCACTGGAAAAGACTCTGATGCTCGGAGGGATTGGGGGCAGGAGGAGAAGGGGATGACAGAGGATGAGATGGCTGGATGGCATCACTGACTCGATGGAGGTGAGTCTGAGTGAACTCCGGGAGTTGGGGATGGACAGGGAGGCCTGGCATGCTGCAATTCATGGGGTTGCAAAGAGTCAGACACGACTAAGTGACTGATCTGATCTGATCTGATCTGATACAGAAAGTAAAAAAAAAAAAAAAAAATCAGTGGTTTCTAAGGATTATGGTGGGTAGAGGGATAAATAGGCAGAGCAAAGAGGATTTTTTAGGCCAGTGAAAATATTCTGTATGATACCACATAACATTATACATTTATTCAAACACATGGAATGTGCAATAGCAAGAGTGAAACCCAAGGTAAACCATGAACTTCAGATGATTATGATGGGTCAGTGTAGGTTCATCAATTGTAACAAATGTACCACTCTACAAAATACAAAGATTTTTTAAGCCATGAAGAACTTGGAGATACTGACGATGTTTGTTATCTTGATGATGGCGATGTCAGTGTCAGTTTGTTCATCTCTCAGTCATGTCCAACTCTTTGTGACCTCACAGACTGTAGCTCGCCAGGGTCCTCTGTCCATGGTATTGTCCAGGCAAGAATACTGGAGTGGGTTGTCATTTCCTCCTTCAGGGGATCTTCCCAATCCTGGGGTTGAATTCTCATCTCCTGTGTCTCCTGCATTGCAGGCAGATTCTTTACCACCAGCCCCTGAAAATCCCTGTTTATGGTGATGGGCAAAGCTCATCAAGCTCCACACTTTAAATATATCAAATTAAAGATAACAATATAATTATGAATGGGCATTTCTTGGGCTGTCAATGTTTGGATGAGTGATAAAATAAAGTCATAGATAATTCACTGCAAAAAAAAAAAAAATAGACAAAGAACTGTGCCTTCAAAAAGTTCCAGTTCTGACTACTCTGGCAATTGTGACATTGTTTGCCAGTTATGTTTAACAATAAAAGATATAGCACAATATTCAACGTTGAGGGACACTGCCAACTTTTCAGTCAATTAAGCACTGGGCTAGGCTCCTCTGTCCATGGGATTTAATCAGTAAGAATACTGAAGTGGTCGCCATTTCCTTCTGCAAGGGATCCTCCCCACCCAGGGATCAAACCCATGTCTTCTGCATTGGCAGGTGGATTCTCTACCACTCAGCCACCTGGGAAACCCCATCTGTAAATGCTTTTGCTCCTAAATGCCTAGAATGGCTTCTACGAGCAGCCAAACTCTGACTCATCAGTTTCATCAGTACAGGCTAAGCCTGTACCTGAGGCTTTGACCAATGCACCAGGCAGATGATTCAAACTGAGTCAATCAGAGTTCCTTTCTTTGGCATTTAGAACTGGTAACAGGAGACACCAGCTGGGGTTTGAGAGAGAAATTTTGAATTCTAGAAGGCTCTTAATTTCCTGTTATGGTACCTGCACTGCTTCCTATGAGCTCCAAAAAAAAACACCTATGTCCTTAGAACATATCCTCCCTTGTGACAACTTAGCTCAAAGTTGTTTTTACTACTTGGAACAAAACTTTCTAATTTATGTAAACAATTATATTTATGTATTTGTTTTTATTGGAGTATAGTTGATTTATAAAGTTGTGGTAGTAGCAGTGATTCAGTTATACATACACATATATTCATCTTTTTTACTCTTGTCAAAGTTAAAAGTTTTATTTTATTTATTTATTTTTACAGTAGGTCCTTATTGGTTATCTATTTTAAATATAGGAGTGTGTACATGTGAATCCCAAACTCCCAATTATCATACTAAGTGAAATAAGCCAGAGAAAGATAAATGTACGATATCCCTTACATACAGAGTCTAATAACAATAATAATACAAATGAACTTATCTACAAAACAAAAATAGGCTCAGAGACTTAAAGAATGAACTTTCGGTCAGGAGGGAAGGGTGGGGGAAGGGACAGATAGGCATTGATTTAGTGTTTACTCATTCTTTTTTATATTCTTTTCTCATATAGGGTATCACAGAATACTGAGTAGAGTTCCTTGTGCTATACAGTAGGTCCTTGTTGGTTATCTGTCTTATAGACGGTAGTGTGCTTGATGAACACCTAATTTTAAGTTGATAATACTTATCAAGTAAGTGGATAGTTCCAAAATAAGAAAGATACTTAAGTGGTTAAAAACACGTGACTGCCCATATACAAGCTCTCGGCAATACCCAGATATATCCGGGGTTAAGAGTACATTCCAGTCCAAAACCCCTTGGAGTGCACAGCTCCTTCTCTGACCCACTCTGAGTTAGAGATAACAAGTCTAGTTTCTTGGGGCAGTAGATTTGCCAGGTGATATTTTATAAAACTCAAGATTATTGGTCAGTTTATATGCATTTCCTGAACTTTTTTTCCCCTTCATTCTATGTCTAATATAATAAATCAAAAGAATACCTTTCTCCATGAGCAGAGTTGGGAGAATGTCTTTTATTAAATTCCAATCCTAAGTGAACTAAGAAAAAACTTTAGATCAAAATTAAAAGCTGAATAGATTTCATAAGGAAAAATATATACAAGGAAAAGCTTTGTTATTTGCTATTTTATCAACTGGATATCTCAAAAATGCTGCATTCCTGACATGCTCCATGTATATCTGGTCTCTGAAAAAATCAGAGAGATTGACAGCAGGGTTAAGATATTATGATGGATGCCTGATAAAAAGGCAAAATAAAAATGATGTATGTTGCTTAATTTAAGTAACTAAAATTAGAGGGGATAATAAAATCCTATTGGAAATGCCACACAGATGAGGCAGAGCACTTCAAAAGTCCAGTGGAAAGGGTTGTTTTTATTGTTCAGTCTTAAGTTGTGTCTGATTCTTTTTGACCCCATGAACTGCAGCACATTAGGCTTCCTTGTCCTTGACTCTCTCCCGGAGCTTGCTCAAACTCATGTCCACTGAATCAATGACATCCAGCCATCTCATTCTCTGTCACCCCCTTCATTCAGTCTTTCCTGGCATCAGGGTTTTTCCAATGAGTGGGCTCTTCACATCAAGTGGCCAAAGTATGTAGCCTCAGTATCAGTACTTCCAATGAATATTCATAGTTGATTTCCATTAGGATTGACTGGTTTGATCTCCTTGCTGTTCAAGGGACTCTCAAGAGTCCTTTCCAGCACCACAGTTGGAAAGCATCAATTCTTGGGTGCTCAGCCTTCTTTATGGTACAACCATAGCTTTGACTATCTGGACGTTTCTAAACAAACTGATGACTCTGGTTTTTAATACACTGCCCAGGTTTGTCATAGCTTTTCTTCCAAGCAGCAAGTGTCTTTTAATTCTGTGACTGCAGTCACTGTTTGCAGTGACTTTGGAGCCCAAGAAAATAAAATCTGTCATTGTTTCCACTTTTTTCCTATCTATTTGCTGTGGAATGATGGGACCAGATGCTATGATCATCCTTTTTTGAATGTTGAGTTTTAAGCCATCTTTCTCACTCTCCTCTTTCATCCTCGTCAAGAGGCTCTTTAGTTCCTCTTCAATTTCTGCCATTAGAGTAATATCATCTGAATACCTGAGGTGGTTGATATTTCTCCTGGAAATCTTGATTGCAGCTTGTGATTCATCCATCCTGACATTTTGCATGATGTACTCAGTATATAAGATAAAATTACAGATTTAAATTGAAGAAAGTAGGTAAAACCACTAGACCATTCAGGTATGAGCTTAATCAAATCCCTTATGATTATACAGTGGAAGTGATAAATAGATTCAAGGTATTAAATCTGGTAGACAGAATGCCTGAAGAACTCTGGATGGAAATTCATAACACTGTACAGGAGCCAGTGACCAAAACCATCCCAAAGGAAAAGAAATGCAAGAAGGCAAAGTGGTTGTCTGATAAAGCCTTACAAATAGCTGAGAAAAGAAGAGAAATGAAAGGCAAGTGGGAAAGAGAAAGATACACAACTGAATGCAGAGTTCCAAAGAATAGCAAGGAGAGATAAGAAAGCCTTCTTAAGAGAATAATGCAAAGAAATAAAGGGAAAAAATAGAATGGGAAAGACTAAAGATCTCATCAAGGAAACCGGAGATACCAAGGGAACATTTCATGCAAAGATGGGCACAATAATGGACAGAAATGGCAAGGACATAACAGAAGCAGAAAAGATTAAGAAGAGGTGGCAAGAATACAAAGAACTATACAGAAAATGTCTTACTGACCTGGATAACCACGATGGTGGTTATCACTCACCTAGAGTGATATCACTCACCTTGGTGGTGATCACTCACCTAGAGTAAGACATCCTGGGGTGCAAAGTCAAGTGGATCTTAGGAAGCATTACTAGGAACAAAGCTAGTGGAGGTGATGGAATTCCAGCTGAACTATTTCAAATCCTAAAAGGTGATGCTATTAATGTTCCACACTCAATATGCCAACAAATTTGGAAAACTCAGCAGTGGCCACACATCTTGAAAAGGTCAAGTTTCAGTCCAATCAGAAAGAAGAGCAAGGCTAAAGAATGTTCAAACTACCACAAAATTGCACTCATTTCACATCCTAGCAAGATAATGCTCAAAATTCTTCAAGCTAGGTTTCAACAGTATATGAACTAAGAGTTTAATAAGTACAAGCTGGACTTCGAAAAGGCAGAAGAACCAGAGATTAAATTGCCAACATACATTGGATCATAGATAAAGCAAGAGAGTTCCAGGAAAACATCTGCTACTTTTTCCTGACTACACTAAAGCATTTGACTGTGTGGATCACAACACACTGTGGAAAATTCTGAAAGAGATGGGAATACCAGACCACCTGACCTGCCTCCTGAAAAATCTGTATGCAGGTCAAGAAGCAACAATTAGAACTGGACATGGAACAACAGACTGGTTCAAAATTGGGAAAGGAGTATTTCAAGGCTGTACATTGTCATCCTGCTTATTTAACTTCTGTGCAGGGAACATCATGTGAAATGGCAGGCTGGATGAAGAAAATGATGGAATGAGGACTATCAGGAGAAATAACAATAACCTCAGATAGGCAGATGATACCACCCTTATGACAGAAAGCAAAGAGGAACTAAATAGCCTGTTGATGAAATTGAAAGAGGAGAGTGATAAAGCCAGCTTAAAACTCAACATTAAAGAAGTAAAGATCATGGCCTCTAGTCCCATCACTTTGGTGAATAGATGGGGGAAAACTGGAAGCAGTGACAGACTTTATTTTCTTGGGTCCAAAATCACTGCAGATGGTGACTGCAGCCATGAAATTAAAAGATGCTTGTGCCTTGGAAGAAAAGCTATGACAAACCTCAGCAGCATATTAAAAAACAGAGATATTACTTTGCCAACAAAGGTCTGTATAGTCAAAGCTATGGTTTTTCCAGTAGTCATATATGGATGTGCGAGTTGGACCATAAAGAAAGCTGAGTGTTGAAGAATTGATGCTTTCAGACTGTGATGGAGAAGACTCTTGAGAGTCCTTTGGACTGCAAGGAGATCAAACCAGTCAACCTTAAAGGAAATCAACCCTGAGTATTCATTTGAAGGACTGATGTTGAAGCTGAAGTACCAAAACTTTGGCCACCTGTTGCAAATAGCCAACTCATTGGAAAAGACCCTGATGCTGGGAAAGATTGAAGGCAGGAGGAGGATGACAGAGGACAAGATGGTTGGGTGATATCACTGACTCAAAGGACATGAGTCTGAGCAAGCTCCAGGAGATGGTGAAGGACAGGGAAGCCTGGCATGTTGCAATCCATGGGGCCACAAAGAGTCAGACATGACTGAGTGACTAGTTAAGCAACAAGGGCTTCAGCAGTCCATGAACTGCAAATTTCCAGATGTTCAAGTTGGATTTAGAAAAGGTTGAAGAACCAGAGATCAAACTACCAACATCCACTGGATCACAGGAAAAAAAAGGGGAATTCCAGAAAAATATCTACTTCTCTTTCATTGAATACATGAAAGCTTTTGACTGTATTGATTACGACAAACTGGAAAATTCTTAATTCTTAATCTGGGACTACCAGACCACCTTAACTGTCTTCTGAGAAACCTGTATGGAAGTCAAGGAACAACAGTTAGTAACAACGTGGAACAACTGAATGGTTAAAAATTGGGAAAAGAAAGGGTGAGAATTTTTAATACCTAGGATGATTATAAATGTAACAACTCGTAAGCCTTTGTCAAAAGGAGAATGATGAGGAAATGTTTAAGGAAATCATTTCTTATCAGGGGAAAGGTCTGGTGAATTAAGTGCTGGCTCACCTGGAATACTCAGAGATTCTAGTCATTGGTTTGAAACACAGGATCAATCAACTGGACTTTGTGGTGACATCATCTCAAGAGTGGCATAATCAAGGGAGGAAAGAACAATGTGATTTCACCAAGTCTTGAAGGGGAAGAGGTTTGGATTTCAAAGTCCAGTTATGTCTTAAGCTTACTTTCTGTGAAGGAACTGGGAGCAGTAGGAAAAGAATTATTATTTTATGAACTTTTAAACCTCTCTGTTAATTTTGTTATTACCTATATTTTTCTCATGGGAAGAATATCAGACACCTCTTCAAAGAAAAAGGTCCACATAGCTGTGTTGGTTAATAAAGAATGAGGGAGGCTGTATCCCATAACAAGGGAAGTGAATTGAAAAGTCAAAGATCATAGTGTACATGGAAGCAACTATCAAAGGTGGGAGAGGGAAGACCCGAGTGAACCCCTACAAGTTATCTCTGCAACTTGCTGGAAAAAAGAAGCAACAATGAGGACCAGAAGGATCCACACATAGTAAAGAATACCAGTGTGTGGTTTGTGTGTGTGTTTGTGTGTGCATGTGCGTGCGCGCATGCAACCACACAGACTGTAGCTCACCAGACTCCTCTGTCCATGGAATTTCCCAGGAAAGAATACTGGAGTGGGGTTGTCATTTTCTTTTCCAGTGGATCTTCCTGACCCAAGGATTGAACCTGTGTCTCCTGAATTGACAGGCAGATTCTTTACCACTGAGCTACCAGGGAAGCCTTAAATTACTTAATATAAGAAAGCTATTACGGGCACACAGGATAATTCTTTATGTGAATTAGATATCCACATTCACAGAAGAAGAAAGAAAAAGGACATATTCTCTGCTGACTTTGCAGCCTAGTTAAAATTTGTTTCAATTTAAGGGCCTCCATGAAACACAAAAGCTATGTTTTTCAGCTCCGTATGGACTCACTGCACTTCATGAAATATTTGGCTTGGTTCAGTGTCTGAATCCAAAAATACCGCCTTATGTTATTATGGCTGCTGGTATCTCTAACAAAATTAGCTGAGCTGTGGAGATAAGAATGTTCTCATGTTTCACACATGGCATGCACACCCATAAATGTGTAGACATGGGGGAATAAAGGGAGGAAGCAGACACACACAGATCTTTCCTAACATGGAGCACAAAAGTAAATTTGATCATAGATATTCCGTAATTGAACAGTGGGGCCCAGGCAGAGGATCATATGGAAATTTACCCAATGCTGGTAGAACTGATTTATCCTTGCAGAGGCTAAAAAATACAAATCAAAAAATTTTTAAATACTTAGGCTAAATGTATTAATATACCTAAGATTTTTTTGACCATTAAAAATCAGACATTTTGCTTTGCATAATATCATTAATTCTATGAGAAAATAGGGTTTGGCAACTCAATTTTGAGGGCATTGGCATTGAGAGAGGATGTAGTAAAGACTTTATGTAAAGCAAAATGTTTTAATTTGATCTTATACTGATTTCATGTAGTCAGAGATCCCTCTAATTAAATCCAGTTGCCTCAGTTATTAATGAGGACTTGTGTACTCTTAAAAATAATACTACAGAACATAAACAGTCCCTAAAAGCATATATGTTTAGTTTACAACTCAAAGGACTACTATAAAAATGCAGCAAACTGTGGTTTTACCTGAGCAAGGAACTCAGAAAAGTGTACAGAGGACATTGGGGAACTTTTACCCCCCTTTTTTTTTCAGTAAATACATATTTTGAAAATACAAGAGAGATGAAAACAACACATTTAATTTAGGAATTTGAACTAAATACCTCTATTTGCATGCATAATATATTAATATATTGGACCATTTAAGGTGGAAAATTATTTGGGGACATTAAGATATGTATTGATGAATACATTGAATTTATCATTTCACCCTAGCAAAATAATTCTTAAATCCCTGTGTGCGAGCCTACTAAGTGGCTTCAGTCGTGATTACCTCTTTGCAACACTATGTACTGTAGCCCACCAGGCTACTCTCTCCATGGGATTTCCCAGGCAAGAATAGTGGAGCAGGTTGTCATGCCCTCCTCCAGAGAATCTTCCCAACCCAGGGATCAAATCTGTATCTCTTAAGTCTCCTGCATTGGCAGATGGAATTCCCTGGTGGCACAGACAGACAGTAAAGAATCTGCCTGCAATATGGGAGACCCAGGTTTGATCTCTGGGTCAGGAAGATACCCCGGAGAAGAAGAAAATGGCACCCCACTTCAGTATTTTTTCCTGGAGAAACTCATTGACAGAGGAGCCTGGTGAGCCACAGTCCACGGAGTCGCAAAGGGTTGGACATGACTGAGTAACTAACACTTTCACTTTCTTTACCACTAGCACCACTTGGGAAGTATGTTAATCTATGAATTTCTGGATCAATTCCTAACTTATGGCATAATTTTCCACAAAGACTACTTTGTAGAATTGCCCTCTAAGGACAGGTTGCATATCAATGTTTAAGAGTAAGAAGACCCCAAATTCTATAACATCTGCAAGTCCGATAAATATCCAAAGAGGTTATTCTGCCCAGGTGCATTACTAAGACAAGAGAAGAAAAGAACAATCACTTACAGGAGAGTAAATTTAGTAAAGCAGATACTTGCATACAATCACTGAAATGGGTTGTGCTATATATTTTAATCAAAATATGTAGACTGCGCTATAGGGACTTGGATGAAAGAGCAATTAATTCTGTACCATCAGGGACAGTCTCAGAGAGCTGTCCCTTGAACTAGGCATAAAGAGAAGAAAGATGCTTTCTAAAACTGGTATAAAAAACATAATGTTTACCCCTAGAGGATATCTAGGGATTTTTTGGCCTCTGCAAATCATACCTTCCTGATATATATGGAAACTTAAAAAAATAACCATTTTAAAATTGAGATATAATTGCCATATAACATTGTGTATGTTTAAAGTGTTGATGTGACTCGTTTATGCATTACAATATGACTGCCACCATGGAAGAGAACTTTAGCCATGCATCAAAGAGGAGATGTCAAGAGTCTGAAATCTATCCTAATTTACTTAGGTTTTACATGGCTTTAGGGCCACATTTTCTTTTATTTGAACGCACTCAGTCATTCAGAAACACACTTTTCCCAAGAATAGAATTGTCTAAAGACACTAATCACAAAAAGATAAAATAGAATTGTCTAAAGACACAAAGTCACAAAAAGATAATATGAAAAACTGTTGTTGTTGCTAAGCCCTGTCTAACAGTTTTGTGATCCCATGGACTGTAGCCTGCCAGGCTCCTCTGTCCATGGAATTTCCCAGGCAAGAATTCTGGAGTGGGTTGCCATTTCCTTCTCCAGGGGATCTTCTTCCCCAGGAATCGAACCTGTGTCTCCTGCAATGGCAGGTGAATTCTTTACTACTGAGCCACCAGGCAAGCCCAATGTGAAAAATACTCTCACTCAAAAAAAAAAATTGATTTTCAAGATGCATTCAATAACAATTCTTAAAAAATGAATAGAAATATAGATAATTTAAGTGAGTCCCTCCAAAAACATATATAAATATTGAGGTTAAGCATGTCTTTAAATGCATGGTAAAAGTTATTAAAGACAGTACTTTAACCTTAGCTCCATGTATGCATCTCAGATTAGCCACACAAAAATGAATGATGGAGACAGTCTCAGATGATTCAAAATGACTCCCCTTAACTACTGTTAAAAAGAGCAACAAGATGCTTTTGTATATTAAGTGTGAGCAATAGTCAATCACTGAGAGAGCTGAGGCTGAGACAATGGAAATGAAAGAAAACAAATAGAAGAGAAAGAGAAAGAAATGGTTGGAGCAAAGATGATAAACTGAGGATAACGTTTAATGAGGACTCATTTGACAACAAGTGCCTTTTTACACTCTGCATGACTCTTCCAACAACCAAAATGTAGAGTCTCCAACGTGTGGATGAGAAAAACGAGTTTCCAATAGATTAAATAATGGATCTCGGGGCCCCACCAATGAGTAGAACAGCTGGACTTCACAATCATCACAGCCCCACTTAGAAGCTAGTATTTGCTGTACCTGCACTATCATTCAGGGGTTAAGTTCTATGTGAGAAACAGAATGGCGAGCAGTGTTACAGCAAATATTAGTTGGTGGATTGCAGTGAAAACCATGTGGGAAACCGTGTGATTTGTATATTTACAAACATTCTGAAAAAGGCAAGGTATACAGTGTCCAATTTTTATGGTTAAATATCTTTTCTCCTATTGTCATGCTCTAATTTTCAAGTTAAATAATACATAGTGACATGAAAAAGAGAGTGACAGATATATTCCAGTGGAATGACAGGATGCTATCCCTCATTTCATCTCATAGAAAGCATGCAAACACACTTATACTTTTTTTGTACTGAGTTTAAAAAGCAAGCGAACAAAGTAGACTCTAATTCAGGGCACTGGCATTAACCTAGTAACTTTTTTTTTTTGTCATGTTGGAAAATTGCACCACACTTAACAAGTTGTGGTTTAACTTCATTACTTTCATGCGCTTCATTAGCTTAGAGAAATTTAAGATGAAATAATATGCATATATTATAGTCCAATGGAAAAGATCTCAATCTCTTGAGTTGAAAATATATTCAAAAGATTTTACTGGTCTTATATTTAATGAAGAAGAAATTAAATTACTTTTATTTTCTGGGGGAAAAAAATCTCAGATGGTGTATCTGGATATCTAATTAAAACACTTATGTACCTTGCCTAATTAAAACTAGACACTTATTCAGAATAACAGGACATCTAACATATCTATTTAAAAAATAACTCAGAAGAAATGCATAGATTCTAGGAGAAGCAGAGTAACTGAACTCTGCTCATGCATTAACTTTCATTTCCCTCTACCCACTTCCTTTTCACAGGAAAACCTCCTGTAAAACAAGCCCTGTTCTGATCAAACTTTTAAAAATCTTCCAATGGTGGCAAACATAAAGGCAAAACATATAAAGTTAAGAGTTTAATTTTTTTCTTTTTCAGCCTGAAGTGTTATGACCACAACCTAGAAATGCATTAGTCATGCTCGGATTAGAAGATGACTTTTTTTAAAGAACTTGAATGATCTCATGAATGCAAAATGAATCCAAAGAGTGTGTCTATTCTCCATTAGCTTAAATGTCCTTAATCATAGAAAGGGCTTCTATCTTAGAAGACAGAAACTATTTGTAAAAATCCTAGACAAAGCTTGGATGAGGATCTGGGGCATACCATAATATTCCTAAATGTTTGAATGAATAGAATATGACAATGGAATTTTGCCTGGAATAGGGAAGAATTCAAACTTGGTTTAAAGACTCTACACAAGAATATTCCCAGAACCTGGATCAAAATTCATTATGGTGCAATCGATCTGCTGTTTTTGTTGCCTTTATAAACATATCTTAGATATGATCCATGATATACCTTCAAGTTTTAAATATTAAGAGCTACAATTTGAGAGCCAACCAAAAGAGAAAGAGAATGGTGTGTTTAATTGTAATAATTTTGTATGTCCTACATGGAAATTATAGAAGTCTATAGACTTTTGTGAGAGAAGTACTTTTTCTACAACATAATTTGAACAAGTTTGGTGCTGGAGAAGACACTTGAGAGTCTCTTGGAAAGCAAGGAGATCAAACCAGTCAATCCTAAAGGAAATCAACCCTGAATATTCATTGGAAAGACTGATGCTGAAGCAGAAGCTTCAATACTTTGGGCACCTGATGAGAAGAGCTGACTCATTGGAACTGATGCTAGGAGCGATTGAAGGGAGGAGAAGAAGGTGGCAACAGAGGATGAGATGGTTGAATGGCATCACTGACTCAGTGGACATGACGTTGAGCAAACTCTGGGAGATAGTGTAGGACAGGGAAGCCTGGAATGCTGCATTCCATGGCTTGTAATAGTCAGACATGACTTAGTGACTGAACAACAATAAATTTTTGTGAGATAATTTCTTTTTCTGCAAGATAATTTGAACAACTTTAGAATGGAGAGGAAATTTTGGTGAATTCATCCTTTCTAAAGCAGGCTAAAACATCTGAACATGTTCATAGTGAAAATTAGAAGACTGTTCATCTGAGGAATTTTCCATTAGAGAGCAGGGAAAACTAGTTAAAAGATTGTCTTCTTTCCTCCCATTTTCTCCTTCCCTCCCTCTCTGCTTCTGTCTTTCTTTTCACACTCTCTTCTTCCTTCCTTTGTCACCTGATATTGAGCATCAACTATGAGCCATGAACTGGGTTAATTAAATGCTGAGTCATGTAGATATGCTACCTGACCTCTGGGAACTTAGAATCTGTTGTAGTTACTTGTGTTGAAGTAAGGTCTTTATAAGTCTAAAGTTGACCACCTAAGACATATTTCTAAGATTTGAATAATTATATTGATTGACTGAGATTTATGTCTTGTAAATCCTATACCTTGAATTTTTATTAATCTCACTTTTGAACTTTGAGTTTTATGAATTATAATTAAACATACATAGAAGTTATAATTCACAGAAATTCAGCAGTCTTATGTAGGCCAAAAACTGTGCTCATAGCACCTCCAGAATTATTTAAGTTCCCTTGCAAGGATGCTGTACCATAAAGCTGTGTACTCTGTCCACTTGGGACCACCTCTGAAGTCAGCTTTTCCCTGGCATCTGAAGCCCACTAGATTATTAAAAAGAGTGAGATGCCTCTGATTTATAGGAAATATTTTTTTAAGGAGATGTTCATCCAGAGCACATAAAGTTTCTCTTGCTTCTGAGAAGCATGTGCAAATTGTCAACTATCCTGGGTCTGAAGGGCTGGAGTGAATGTGACTTTACTTGTCAATGAGTTGGTAGCACATAGTGGTGAAGGGCAGACTCTAGATACCAATGGCCTAGGTTTGAATTGGCAATTCACCATTAGGTGACCTTGGTCAACTTTCTGAAACTTTCTGTATCTCAGATTTCTCACCTGACAGTGGCATAATTACAAGCAACTTTCTCATAAGGTTTTTTCAAAGGTTAAATAAGTTAATATTAATAAAGCTCTTGGAATAGTATCAGATATATAGTAAGCCATGTGTATGTGTTTGTGTGTGTATGTACATACATACTAGATTACTTTATGCTAATTTGAAAATGAGCTGTCACTGACATGAACAAAGAAATCCAGAAATAATCAAATAATCACAGGTTTGAAACTTCCTTTTTACTTATTACAGACAGATATACCTCCTGGATGAATGGAAACGTCAAGAAAAGCAAGCTGAAAAAAAATTTTTTAAAAGTATGTAGTACTAGGCCAAATAACCTGGAACAAGTGAAAGTGTTAGTTGCTCAGTCGCATTCAACTCTGCAACCCCATGAACTGCAACCCCATGACAGAGGTAGCCCACCCGGCTCCTCTGTCCATGGAATTCTCCAGGCAAAAATACTGGAGTGGGTAGCCATTGTCTTCTCCAGGGGATCTTTCCGACCCAGAAATCGAACCCAGGTTCCCTGCATTGCAGGCAGATTCTTTACCATATGAGCAATCAGGGAAGCCCAGAACAAGAAAGAAGCCGTACAGAAATTACACTGGAAATGTCCTTTAAAACTCTCTCTCAGATTATTTCTTGTACTAGCTGTGGATGGCAGTTCACAATGCATATCTCCCTGAAAAACACATCTTGAGGGTAATAATTGCTTCTGTTTTTTTGTTTGTTTGTTTTTTCCCAAATACAGATCAGAGGCATTATTCTGTCACCCAGTTGCCCTAGTTAGCTCTGAAAGTGAAAGTTAGTCTCACAGTTGTCTCCAACTCTTCACAATCCCATGGACTGTAGCCTGCCCATCTCCTCTGTCCATGGAATTCTCCAAACAAGAGTACTGGAGTGGGTTGCCATTTCCTTCTCCAGGGGAGTTAGCTCAAGGTAGAGGAAATCTTTCCAGATGTAATATTCTTACTGACCGGGCTTAAGACATAGAAGCAGTTAAGCAAAATTCACAAAGAATTTCAAGAACTTCGTTGGTTATTTTAGTAGAGAAGATGGCACCATTCTCTACTGAGCTTAGAGATGTGAGTAACATTACTTTTAAACCTAAATTCACTAAATATATAAGAAGTGGTCAGACCTCAAGAGAACAGAGATAGATGTTATCTTTTTACATGTCTTTAAAGAAGAATTTTTTTCCCCTCAACAACTTGCTAAGATTTCAAATTATTTTCAGGGAATAGCATATTTTCCCATAAGTTATTTATGGATTTCAATATTAGAGAGTCACATCTGTATTGTCTTTTTTTTTTTTTTAAGACAATGGTAGATAGCTAAGGTAATCCAAAGTCAGCAAAATATTCTTCTGACTTTAACTGTCATGTTTGTTGCCTAAGCAGTTTAAGGTCTGCTGCCTTTTATTTATTTCAATTTACTACATAAAGAAGGATGACCACCAAAGAACTGATGCTTTCAAATTGTCATGCTCGAGAAGACTCTTGAGAGTCCCTTGGACAGCAAGGACATCAAACCAGTCAATCCTAAAGGAAATCAACTCTGAGTATTCATTGGAAGGACTGATGCTGAAGTTGAAGCTCCAATACTTTGGCCCTCTGACGGGAAGAACCAATTCATTGGAAAAGACCCTAATACTGGGAAGGACTTAGGGCAGGAGGAGAAGCAGGTGACAGAGGATGAGATGGTTGGGTGGCATCATTGACAAATGGACACGAGTTTGAGCAAGCTCCAGAAGATGTTGAAGGGAAGCCTGGCATGTTGACGTCCATGGAGCTGTACAGTCGGACACAACTTAGCATATGGAGTTTTCTTTTCTTTTTTTTTTTTAATTTTATTTTATTTTTAAACTTTACATAATTGTATTAGTTTTGCCAAATTTCAAAATGAATCCGCCACAGGTATACATGTGTTCCCCATACTGAACCCTCCTCCCTCCTCCCTCCCCATTCCATCCCTCTGGGTCATCCCAGTGCACCAGCCCCAAGCATCCAGTATCGTGCATCGAACCTGGACTGGCAACTCGTTTCATACATGATATTTTACATGTTTCAACGCCATTCTCCCAAATCTTCCCACCCTCTCCCTCTTCTCGTTTAAAAACTCTTAGTATCTTCATCAAATAAGAAAAGACAGCACATATTTAAGAAAGAAACATTTACTCTCAATATAACTATCTTGTAGCTCCAATTGACTCAAAGGAGTTGCATACAGAACGAAGAAATGGCTTTTTATTATTTTTTTTCATCCAAATCTACTTTTTATTTTTGTGTATGATATTTTGGTTTTTATTCCCACCCCCCCACCCAGGAATATTTTAAGGATTTCCTCATATGAATTTTCACATTTTTTGTTAAGGTCATAGTTATCTTATCTCTTTCATTGTTATTATAATTGGTGTTTTGTCTTTCTTTTTTTTTTAATTTTATTTTATTTTTAAACTTTACATAATTGTATTAGTTTTGCCAAATATCAAAATGAATCCGCCACAGGTATACATGTGTTCCCCATCCTGAACCCTCCTCCCTCCTCCCTCCCCATTCCATCCCTCTGGGTCGTCCCAGTGCACCAGCCCCAAGCATCCAGTATTGTGCATCGAACCTGGACTGGCAACTCGTTTCATACATGATATTTTACATGTTTCAATGCCATTCTCCCAAATCTTCCCGCCCTCTCCCTCTCCCACAGAGTCCATAAGACTGTTCTATACATCAGTGTCTCTTTTGCTGTCTCGTACACAGGGTTATTGTTACCATCTTTCTAAATTCCATATATATGCGTTAGTATACTGTATTGGTGTTTTTCTTTCTGGCTTACTTCACTCTGTATAATAGGCTCCAGTTTCATCCACCTCATTAGAACTGATTCAAATGTATTCTTTTTAATGGCTGAGTAATACTCCATTGTGTATATGTACCACAGCTTTCTTATCCGTTCATCTGCTGATGGACATCTAGGTTGCTTCCATGTCCTGGCTATTAGAAACAGTGCTGCGATGAACATTGGGGTACACGTGTCTCTTTCCCTTCTGGTTTCCTCAGTGTGTATGCCCAGCGGTGGGATTGCTGGATCATAAGGCAGTTCTATTTCCAGTTTTTTAAGGAATCTCCACACTGTTCTCCATAGTGGCTGTACTAGTTTGCATTCCCACCAACAGTGTAAGAGGGTTCCCTTTTCTCCACATCCTCTCCAGCATTTATTACTTGTAGACTTTTGGATCACAGCCATTCTGACTGGTGTGAAATGGTACCTCATAGTGGTTTTGATTTGCATTTCTCTGATAATGAGTGATGTTGAGAAATAGCTTTTTAAATAGGTACTAAATGACTCTGAATATACTTGGCTTACTGTGTTTAATAAGTACCATTTAAATTACTGGACCCAGCAGTCTCTACTGCATTTTATCTTGGTGAAAAAAAAAAAAAGAAAATATATCAGGAAACTGTTATCTACAGAAAATTAAGACCAGTACAGATAGATGTTTTAATTCAAGCATCATTTGTAGTAATTGATTTAATTCCAATGGCGGTATGTAATTTCCCATTAAAATAAAAGCCTTTTTCAAAACTATTTGTAGAAAATGTGATATGAGTCATTCTGGAGTCTAAATTCTCATGCAAATTCACAATCTCTCAATTATTTAGCATTTTAGCTTTTTTTTCTTTCGATTGCTAAAGTGACTAGAACATTCAAGACTAAGATATGCATGTACTGCTGAAATGCATGTTGTGTTGTGCTTCTTTTTAACCTGTTTCAGCAATGAAAGGAGAAACGAAGGGAAAAGGAAGAAATAGAAGGGGGAAAGAGGGAAAAAAGAAAGGAAGGGAATGGGAGAGGAAGATAAAGAGAGGAATCAAGGGAAGGAAGAAAGAAAGAAGGGCAAGAAAAGGAATAGTATAGAGACAGGATGAGTAGGGAGATACAGAAAAGCAAACAGAGACTGAAATAGACATACTTTTCTAACAATTTCTTAAATGTGTGTATATAAAATTGACTCCAGTTCAGAACATTAATAATCTACTGTATTCACTTTCTCTTAAATGGTTTAGGAAAATATGTATTTTAAAATTCTACATTATGTACACCATGTACGATACTGCAGAGCAGGTATTTCTCAATACTGTCCTGGAATTTGGCCTGATTAAAGAGAAAATGACCTGTAGAAGAGTGGTTTTCCACTAAGGGTAATTCTCTTATTCTGGGAAGAAGACATATTTGGTAATGACTGGAGACATCTTAAAATTGTAATCACCGAGGAGGAGGTACTACTGGCACCTAGCAGCTAGAAGTCAGGGATGTTCCTAAACACCCTAGTGTGTGATTTATCTGAGCTACAATGTCTACAGTGTCACTGCTGAGAAATTCTGCTCTAGAAAGAAACTCTCGTCCTGTCCTCACAGTGTGTGTTGTGCTAATTAGGGGAATTTACTGCACAAAACACAGCTATTAAAGCAGTTTTGAAAGTCTGCATTGGAAGATGATGGGGGATGATATTAAGCACATGGAAGTATGGACCTTGAAGTCATTCTGATAGGGTGTGGGATTCCCAGTTCTTTCAGTTAATAGCCAAGCAGTATATTTTAACTTGATTGAGATTCAATTTCTCCATCTGAAAATGGAGATAATAAAAACTCACTTATGTACTAAGATATGATGATGGGATAATATTAAATTCAGAACCTGGAGCATGGGTAGTTGACAAACAATGGTGGCTTTTAATATTGTTATTTTTATTGTTATCATTCTGAAAGCATAAAATTAAACTCACATTAAGAAACTTCTAAGCCTTCATAACTTTCCTCCTATCTCTATGAATTAACTGAAATTATCCTCAGTTATAATACAGTATGGGCTTCCCAGGTAGTGCTAGTGGTAAAGAACCCGCCTGCCAGTGCTGCAGACATGAAATATGTGTTTGATCCCTGAGTCAAGAAGATCTCCTGGAGTAGGAAATGGTAACCCATTCCAGTATCCTTACCTGGAAAATTCCATGGACAGAGGAGCCTGGTGGGCTACAGTCCAGGGATTGCAAACAGTCAGACATGGCTGAGCATGTATGGAGGCATAATACAATCTATGAAATGTAAATGTAAATTAAAAATGTATTTTTCATTATAAGCACAGGATCTCCCATTATCTCACTTCTTTATAGTTCTTCATAAGTTTATTGATTTCTATCCCACTATTTCACCACGACATGCTCTTCTGTATTATGAACTTCTTAGTCATACCCTAGGTTTA
The DNA here is from genome assembly GCF_029407905.1 of Bubalus kerabau. NCBI lineage: Eukaryota > Metazoa > Chordata > Mammalia > Artiodactyla > Bovidae > Bubalus > Bubalus kerabau. The sequence continues at coordinate 54,645,409 of NC_073630.1, read as the reverse complement.
AAAATACATGTTACAGCTAAACATGCAGATAGCTATTTGCCTTCAGTTGAAAAATTGACAATATTAATGTATATGATATGTGTATATTTGTGTGTGTGTATATATATATATATATATATATTGAGATGCTGCATAAAAACATTAAAAAAAGCAGGCAAAGGATGTGTCTGTGTATTATACTAACAGATTATTACATATAAAACTCAGAACATATTAATCAGTAATGGGTCTAAGGGGGCTTAAAACAAAGAACATTTTGACATATATTAATATACATTATTCTCAAAGTGACACTAGGGATGAATGCTATTTCTTGTATATTCCAGATTTTAAAACACATATTCAAAGTTTTGCCAAAGTGTGTATCATAAATAGTGAAGCTAATTTCAAAGAAAAGCATTATGACCCACTTTTTTGGCTCTTTGCCTTATTATAAATCACAGTCCTTTTTCATGAACAATGAATAAAGATACCTATAATCAGCAATCAGTCACTCAAAATTAGTGCATTAGTGAATATTGAGACTGTTGAAATATGCTGAATGATTTAGCAGAAAATGTGCTCAATTACTTCCAAGAATATTGTTCCATAACTACATGTAATGTCACTCTTGAAATTCTTTAGAATCAGGACATGATTTTCCTTACTAAAAAGAGACCTCAAAAGCAAAGATGACATTATAGTAAGTATTTTACCAATTTGGGGAGCTTGAAATTTTTATCAGTCTTGGAAGTCTTAGGGAGACACTGTTCTCACTAGTATTTATATAACAAGAAATCTCTAGAAGTTGCTTAGAAATCTGTAGGTTATCTCTGTGTCCATCTCCAAACCCATTTTTATCTAACAGCCTTAGCTTTACAACAAAATCTATGGGATGGGGATGTAAATAAATGCAAGAAGCAAATGTTCTACCAGGGAAAGGAAAGAAAAAAATAATCCCCTGTGATCAAATAATCCCCTGTGAGTTATTTTAATTAAAAAAGAAAAGCAAACTTCTTTGGATTCAAGATATAAAATGAGCAAATGTCTGTGTCTCATCCACAAATCAATTTACTTTTCTGCTGTGAGAAGGAGCGAGATGTGCAGCAAGAAGTCGAGGATTCTGTGAAGTTCTCTCCTATAGGAAATGAGAAATGAAGAAATTATATTTATCTCCCAAATTAGTTTCAAGGAATTGGATGATTTTTGAGCTGAAACAATCAGAGAAAGTGGTGGAGAATCTAAGGCTGAGCCAGGCTTTCTACAGTAGGCAGGATTTGGGGGTACACATTTGGGGATGGGCGAGAATGACCTAGAGCCTGAAATCTCCCAGGCAAATTCAGAAACAGTGAAGATGCTTACTAGGGCACTGAGTGGTCATGAAGAGATTAAGGAAGATTCAACTGAAAAGGTATAAATATAAAACTGAATGAATAAAACACTGATAATATACATCCATTTTCCCATATTGATGTTTTCCTCAATGAATATTGTTAAGCACATATTGCAGGTATTAAGACTAAAATATTTGATAAAATGTAAGTAGTAGGTAAACTGTGGAAAATTCTGAAAGAAATGGGAATACCAGACCACCTGACCTGCCTCTTGAAAAATCTGTATGCAGGTCAGAAAGCAACAGTTAGAAGTGGACATGGAAAAACAGACTGGTTCCAAATTGAGAAAGGAGTGAGTGTGTCAAGGCTGTATATTGTCATCCTGCCCTAATTTAACTTATATGTAGAGTATATAATCAGAAATGCTGGGCTGGATGAAGCACAAGCTGGGATCAAGATTGACAGAAGAAATGTCAATAACCTCAGATATGCAGATGACACCACACTTACAGCAGAAAGCCAAGAAGAGCTAAAGAGCCTCTTGATGAAAAGTGAAAGAGGAGAGTGAAAAAGTTGGCTTAAAGCTCAACATTCAGAAAACTAAGATCATGGCATCTGGTCCCATCACTTCATGGCAAATAGATGGGGAAACAATGGAAAGAGTTAGAGACTTTATTTTTGAAGGGCTCCAAAATCACTGCAGATGGTGATTGCAGCCATGAAATTAAAGACGATTACTCCTTGGAAGGAAAGTAATGACCAACCTAGATAGCATATTCAAAAGCAGAGACATTACTTTGTCAACAAAGGTCTGTCTAGTAAAGGCTATGGTTTTCCCAGTGGTCATGTATGGATGTGAGAGTTGGACTGTGAAGAAAGCTGAGTGCCAAAGAATTGATGCTTTTGAACTGTGGTGTTGGAGAAAACTCTTGAGAGTCCCTTGGACTGCAAGGATATCCAACCAGTCCATTCTGAAGGAGATCAGCCCTGGGATTTCTTTGGAAGGAATGATGCTAAAGCTGAAACTCCTGTACTTTGGCCACCTCATGTGAAGAGTTGGCTCACTGGAAAAGACTCTGATGCTGGGAGGGATTGGGGGCAGGAGGAAAAGGGGACGACAGAGGATGAGATGGCTGGATGGCATCACCGACTCGATGGACATGAGTTTGAGTGAACTCCGGGAGTTGGTGATGGACAGGGAGGCCTGGCGTGCTGCGATTCATGGGGTCACAAAGAGTCGGACATGACTGAGCGACTGAACTGAACTGAATGAAAGCAAGAAATGCAAATGATATTTCCGAGTTAATTTCTGGTAAACAGCTCTAATCCACTATCCTGAAAAATTATTTTTTATTTGTAATTCAGGTTGAAATTAAACCAGAGTATATCCTTCTATTTACATATCTTTCTACCCTTCATGAAGAGTTAAAGTATAAATTGGTGCCTTCATCCCCACTGAAACACTAGAGCAATGCATGATTCTTCTCAGTGTTGGGTCTGATTACAATAGGGTGAAGATTATTTTTCCACCTGCAACACTGTCACTATAATCGTCTGACTTATATTTATAGTCAAATGGGAGTGTTTTTCTGATGACTTAGAGTCTTTAAACCTGAGGATAACACAACACTGGCTGTGAAACACATATAAATCCTAAACAGAGAGAAAAATCAAATCACCTGTTATACTGTTTGTTTTCATCTAATAAAAAAATGAGCCTGGAGTATTCCAAGCAATTTACGGAGAGAAGTCGATAGGCGGTGCACTAAACATCTCACTATGCGTTCCAGTATTTGACATAGCAGGAGCAAAGCGCAAGTATTACAAAAAAGACAGCTCACTGAAGGATGAATTTCTTTGGATTAGGGCTATATTGCTTGTCCTGTTCACCTTCTCTTTGTCAATAACACCTATAGCTTTGAAGCATTTCCCAGTATGCTAGCCTTCTCCTTTGCCGTTTTTATTTCTTAAACCATCTGTAGACTGGCACTACTCATTGCTATGACTGAAAATTTATCTTTTCTTTTATTCAGTTACATTCACAGATTACTTGAATCAATGAGAATATCTATTGTTTCTAGACCAGGCATAGATTTTTATAGTAGTTATTTCATTAGCTTCATTTCTGCAGGTTTAACAAAATCAACTAGTGCTGACAATTGCACAGTAAAAGTTTTTCTACAATAGTTCCCAGATTGAAGCTTCAGGGATAGTCATATTAGAAAATATACATTGATATAATACAGTTTACAAGTTGAAGCACACTGTACTCTCTATGTTGATCCAACCTTAGACAATAGGTTCATTGTAGTACTGAGTTTTTCTTTGCGGTTATATGTTCATTTCCTCAAAATATAAACTTCATGTTTAATTTACAGGTTTTGCAGTAAATTAGTTCATATTTAGGATTTATATAAGATTATTTCCTTTGCATTATCTCAGTAACAACAATTGCTGAAGTTATTTACCGTATCATATTTACTTTGCCGAGAGAGGAAATAGTTAATGTCAAATGTCTCACAAGAATGATAATCTAAGATTTTTTTTAAAAGCAGTTTTCTTGGAGGTATTAACAGATGAAAAGTATTTAATGTTTTAAAATTAAGTTGTTTCTCTTATTATTCTTTTCATTCAACTGGACATAACTTTAGGATACTTTGAAATGTTCACTTGTTTATATTGTTCATATAAAATATATTCATGTATATAATTTGGAAAACATAAAAAAGAACTAAATAAAGCACCTCACTCCAAAAATGCCTGTACATTCATCACAGTATTTCTTATTTTTATATTATATCTATCATGTTCTAAATATAAAACTTCATATTATTTGCTGCTCAACACAAATAAACTGCACAAACAAAATAATCAGCCCTGTCCATGGCATTTAAAAGGAAATATGTTTAAAGCTTTTGATCTGATGAAATCCAAAGCAAATCTCCCACCTTTAAACCAAACTGATAACTTCCAGGACTCTTCGTTTTTTTTTTTCTGAAGTGGACAATGATGATCCCCTCACTGAGAAGGTTAATGAGATATTTTCCTGATGCCTGAGGATGTCTTGCACATCAACCTGTGTCTCTTAAGGAGTCTGCCTATTGTGATCTAAGGATGAGACTTTTATGTAGCTGGTCAATGAGAAGAAATGATCCTGAAAACCAGGGTAATCACATAGTCTAATACCTGAGAGTGATTATTAGTGAGTTTGCAGAATAAAGCCATATACTAGCACAGTCCAGGTCAAACAGAGGAATCCTGAAGTAAGGTGAAGAAGAGGAATTTTAGTAATAAATTCTAAAATTAATCTCAATTGCAGCATTTTGGAGTATATCAGGGTGTGTGTGTGTGTGCATGTGTGTGTGTATTCAGTCTGGTGCGACTCTTTGAAACCCCATGGACTGTAGCCCACCTTGAATTTTCCAGGCAAGAATACTGAAGAGGGTTGCCATTTCCTTTTCCAGGATGAACAAAGTAATTTATTGATCAAATCCAGTCCACTTCTTTTTTATGTCTCCTTACCTAAGAATGGTATTTATGCATTTAAATGGCTGAAAAAAATCTAAGCTTTTTTTCTCTCTTCTCATGTAAATACCTACACAATATCCTTGATTTTTATTCTTGAATTGCAAAGTCTAAAATATTTGCTATCTTGCCCTTTATAGAAAGTTTGTGTATGCTGGTCTTCTAGTCCAATCATTCATATTGTTTAAGACTTTGCTTCTTATCCAAATCTCCGATTTTGTTTTTTTTTTCACAACTGAACTAAAATATGGACCTCTGTAAAGAGGAAAAAATTCCCTTTGGACTCTAGAGAATATAATTGTTCACACAATAGATGGCTAAATACTGATTTGCAAAGTAAATATTTTATTTCATTAAATTTAGCTTCAACTGAAAATTATCACTGTAAACTGCTGAAAGATTATTTTGATCATCATATTAATAAAACTTTAAATTTTAAAAATTCTCATGGAATACCTGGATCTCTAAAACTCAGGGAGCCAAAAATTTCAGTTTAAGAAATATCATTTTAGTATATTCTAGCTGTACTGCAGGGTCTGGAAAAGCATTCAAGTAAGTGTTTCTCTCTTAAAGGCAGGTTTTAAAACTGTAAGTAAATTTCTTAGTCATCTACTAACTTCATTTCTAGTATTTTTCTAGTATTTTTTGCCATTACTTCCTTTTCATAAATGTATTATAAAATGGTTTAAATACATGGTCAACTTTTTATAACAAGCCATAAAACTAATAAAAATATTCCATGTACTACTGCATAAAACACACTTAGAAAAAAACTTCATCATCCTATCAATTTAATACTTATTTTACTAAGTCTGGGAAGTTGTAATGTACTTTGAATTAAATTGCCAAAATAAAACATCTTGCTTCTCTTTAGATTGATTATTCATTCATTTCAATGGATTTTTTTTTTAATTAAGCACTTTGATTAGCATTTTTATTTTTCAAAGCCCATTCTAACTTCCAAGATTATATCTGCATTTCTCTGTCAACCTCATGCATCTATCATATGGCCCTTTGGGTGAGACATTATTTGAATCATAACTTTTAATAGAAAAAATAAAACTGAATATCACAGGTGAACTATAATTCTTGTCTAGCATCATCTGAGGATGTTTGGGGTAAATGTTACATTTATGACCAATTGAGCATCTTCTACATCTTCCCACAGGAGGTCCAGTAAAAAAGACAAAATTATTTCTTTGTCACACATTAAATTCAACCAATGAATAAAATTTATATTTAACAGCAGCAAGACAGGAAAAAATGAAGTTAGGGCTAAAGGAGAGCATAAATTTTTAACTTTTCACATTTACATTCATATCTTTTCCTCACTCCCTGCAGCTTAGGAAATTTATATATCTTGGTTAATCACTTTTTTCCACACAGTTTATAAACAAGTATTAAAGTAGAGATAAAGATGAAAGAAAATAAACAAATGTAAGTTCAGTCCCTATTCACTCTGCCTCCTAAGAACTCAAATAGTGACACTGTAAATTTCTATTAAAATAAAGCTGATTGTGTTGCAAATGTTCTTGGATAGTTACCTAACATTCCTCCACCTCCAGGGAAAACTAGGTTTGTTTTTGAAAGAGGAAAGCCACAGAATAAATAAACTTTTGAGAATATGGCAAAGGGCTTTGAGATGAGGACACAAAAAGGTGAAATGTAGAAAAGAAAGGTACAAAACAAAAATTCAATGAACAGATTTCTTTGTGAAATCAGCTAATTGAAGCAAAAGTAAATTTGGGAATTCTATGATTATCTGATTGATTTTGACAGTGCTAATTATTGGTTGTGATCATTCATTTCTCAGACCTAGAATGACTATCCATCCAAAGTGCACTGAAAACCTCATTGCCTCATAGATTAGGCCAGGGGTATTCAGCATAAAAGCTAGGCTATGATATTTTCAAGATTTATAGTTTGCTGCCAGAAATTCCATACAAGTTACATTACTGCCAGGGTAGGTTGTCTGATGTCAAGTGATGAAAACTACTTACCAATCAGAGTAATTGGCGCCCCGCCCCCACCCCAGATGGTAAAGAATCTGCCTACAATGCAGGATATCCAGATTTGATCCCCGGGTCAGTTGTGAAGATTCTCTTGAGAAGGGAATGGCAGCCCACTCTAGTATTCTTGCCTGCTAATTTCCTGGACAGAGGAGCCTGACAAGTTAGTCTATGGGTCTCAAAGAGTCAAACACAACTGAGTGACTATCACTTTCAGTTTTTCACCCCTGTTCTCACTTTACCAAATGCCTATTTTTTCAGGTAAACTGGGAGAGTTCCTTTTCTTTGTCATTTGCTAAATTATGGAATATGTTTTCATTAGTACATAATCTAGTGGAGGGAAAATGTTAACTCTGGCAGAATTTTGTGTTCAATTTGCTTTTAACCTAAAAATAATTTAATACAAGTAAAATCTGTCATACATGACTGTTCTAATAGATCATTTGGGTTATGTCGCAGGTATTATGCAAATAAACTTATTAAAATGTTTATAAACCATAATATGTGTTATGTATGTGACATGTTGTTGCACTGTCAAGCATCTAAGTAACCAGATGGAACTCTTTAAGGAGTCAGAGGTGATGGAATAATCACACTTATGCTAAGTCACTTCAGTCGTTTCCGAATCTTTACGACCCCATAGACGGCAGCCCACCAGGCTCCCCAGTCCCTGGGATTCTCCAGGCAAGAACACTGGAGTGCGCTGCCGTTTCCTTCTCTAATGCATGAAAGTGAAAAGTGAAAGTGAAGTCGCTCAGTTGTGTCCGACTCTTAGTGACCCCATGAAGTGCAGCCTAACAGTCTCCTCCGTTCATGGGATTTTCCAAGCAAGAGTACTGGAGTGGGGTGCCATTGCCTTCTCCGAATCACACTTAAGTCAGAAGCAATACACACAACTTTTGTTGACCTGCTTTATGTCTATCTTCTTTCTAAAATGTATCACTGTATTTTTACATGTTCATGATAAAAAAAAAATTAACCCAAGAATGCAATCTCGGGGTAAAGAGTAATATATATTTGTCAAATCTAAATTAAGAATTTAAAAGAAAAATAGTGGTTTTATGTTCTATTGATTTATATACTGATGTTTGGGTCTCACCATTAGGTGATCACAAAACAAATTAACACATTTATCATTTGCTCACCTTATTACAACCTGCATCAGACTTGCTAACCATAGTTCATCCTTAATTCCTTCTTTAGAGAAGGAAGGCTGCCAGGCAAAATCAGTGTACTAAGATATCTTTGGTTTAAGAATGAATGGGGAACACATGTATACCTGTGGCAGATTCATTTTGATATTTGGCAAAACTAATACAATTATGTAAAGTTTAAAAATAAAATAAAATTTAAAAAAAAAGAATGAATGTGTCATTCCACATAAAGTACTTGGAATTTTCAACCAAGAGAGAGGAAAAAACTGGTAGAGAAACTTGAAGGCAAGCATCTTCATAATTTTTATTTTTTTCACATCTGTAAGTTTTAGGAGTTGGGAGATGTGGCAAACATTCCTTTCAATCTATTAGTTTATTTAGAAAGTATTTTCTTTTTATTTTAAAAAATATGTATTTATTTAGCTGCATCCTGTCTTGGTTTTAGCACATGGCCTTAGTTTCCCCATGGAACATGGGATCTTAAGTTTCCTGACCAGGAATCAAACCTGTGTCCCCTGCATTGCAAGGCAGATTCTTAACCACTGGACCACCAGGGAAGTCATTTTTTTCCCTTTTTAAGTCTCTGAGTTAGACCGGAGAAAGCTGCTTGTTTGAATATATACCAATTTAATGAAGAAGATAAACACTATAGTTAGAGTTATAATCTGACAACAGAGAGTAAGTGCAACAGTTTAAAATAAGATAGTAAATGATAGAAAAAATATAAAAAGTAGAGAAAATTCACCTACAGAAAAATAAGTAAGGTAAAAATTCTATTGTTTGCTTCATGTTTCTCTATATCTCACATGATTAAAGGGTTTTTTTTAGTCTCTTTTTGTATACATCTTTACTGTAGATTAAAAAAAAAATTTCCTTACCATAGATATATTTTGACATAGAATTAAGTTTATCTGAAATGTGAAATGTCTCTAGATAGCACCTGAAAAAAGTCAATTTTTACATTAATGATGAGAAATTCTTCCACTGTAGACATAAGGTTTCAAAGACATCAAGGTAACTGTCTCAGGAATTACTTTGATGAAACTTAAAAATCCAAGTTCTATTTTATTACAAGGCAAAATAATAAACAGTTATGCCCAGTGCCCTCTAGATCAACAATTACTGCAGCATTATCTTCCTCACTTAATCTTAATTTAGCAAAAATCAAACCATTTAAAATCCAACTGGTATATGCATCCATTCACTTCTCCTCCAATCAAAACTGAATGGACCTGTCAACAGAGAAGCACACTTACAAGTGTGAAACCATTTGACCATGTTATATTTTAATTTGCAGAGACAAAAAAGACAAGCAATTTATTTACATAAAACTGTACAAAAGCAAATTAAATTATGTAAAGTATTTCATAAATAGTTGGACGAGTGTTTAATACATTTCGCCATGTTTAGCATAGTTGCGTGCATAGTGATTCATAAGAAACGATGATAAATTGTCCTCTGCTTCACTATCAACATCCAAGTAGCAGAACAATAGTCAATGATCAACATTACAAACAGATCGTACCACACTGAATGCAAGTGCTTTAAAATGTAGGAAAAATTGTCTGAAAGTAAACCCTAGGTAGCTGAAAAAATGATGCCTTCCTCCAGATGTTATATCTACCTCTGCTAGGTCACAACTAACAACTTTACAATATTTATGATCATCTTCACTGTTATGTTTTGTTTTTCCCCCTTAAGAACTCGTCTTATATTTACTGCTGATACAATATACCTAAAACTGTTGAGGTCTTCAGGTTTCTCATGTCTGTTTTAGGATAGCTGTTTGATTCTTGGCAGTTTCTTCTGATGTCTCTGTTTTATTTTCCTATAAGACAGCTTCCTAGGGTAACCTTTCAGCCAGACATCTTCAGTACCATCTTAGTTTTTCTTCCCATAAAAATAGTGCCTCTCTTGTTTTCTGAAACACAGGCAGCAGGCCAGTCAGAAACCATAATGCTATCTGGAGGTTCAGAATGAACCTCAGAGGTTCAGATTTTAGACTGAAGCTAAAGATGTTTTAATACACATAAATTGATATAGTTACTCAATTTATAAATGTGTCCTAATGTATAATGCATGCAAAGTTCACTTGACCTTCTTGGGTACAGAAAAGAAATATGGTTTATATAGTGCACAACCAAAATGAAACAGCAGCTAAAAGAAAAATAACAACAAAAGAAGAAAGAATATAAATGGTAAATCAGTATTTTACCTTGCAAAATGGACTGATTTCATCCCTGATAATCTCTTTCTGTATTACTATTACAATAAACGCATTAGCCTTCTAGACCAAATTAAGCAGCCCATATAAATTTTACGAATGAATGATATTTAAGACTGGTCCACTATCTGAGTTTGTCAGAAGGCAAATTTTTAATATATTATTTATTATTTTCAGAAAATAAGCATGGATAAATATATAGGATCAAAAAAGTTGGGAATAGCCCATTTCCCCTCATTGTCCAAACCCAACAACCGTTTTTTTACCATAACAACAGGTATAAAAGGCACAGTTGCTTATTTTGCATTCACTCATTTATTATTTTTTTGTTTCTTTTTATAGATTTTTTTCAAAAGCACTCTATATATGGAGTGGCACCAGATTTAACCTATTCAAAATAAAAGTCATACAAACACAAAATAGATTTCTGTGTCATGCCAGCTCATTATAATAATAAACATGTTATGATAGCTAATTCTACTAGAATTACTGCGAATACTTACAGTACACTGAATTTTATTCTTTCACACCCATTTTAGTTCTAAAGAGGCTCACGAGTTAAATGATGATGACATGGCTATCTTGTATGTGGTGCAAATGTCATTGGGGAATGTGGATCCAATTAATCCAAAGGTCCCATATGACCCGTATTAGCTTTATAGACAACAGAAGGGTTTTAAGATAGAGTGAAATGAGCTATCTAATGTTTGAAGTGTATCATGAGAGGGAAAAAATGCATTAAAAAAAGTCTGTTGCACACCTGTGTTATGCAATTGAATATTTCCTTTGTAACGTGCAAGAAAAAATATGTATACATTTCATAAGTATCTTTAGAAGTATTTTGTCTTAATAGGTACTTACAGATTATACAAGGCAGAACTGCTTTAATGCAGTTTCCTAACAAAGTACTAGAATTGCATCTTTCCATAATGTAAATAATAATCAACCATAAACATTTTCAGTTATTGATATTTTAGTCCAATGATTTTTTTCTTCAATTACATATCTTCTTTCATCCTATTATACATAAACTAACATCAAAATGAAAACTCCATTTAAGAAAGAGCATAAGGAAATGACCCCAAAGAGTACCCCACCAAACAGAGAAGTGATTTTCAAAGATAAGCATTTTGATGACCTATAGTGAATTAACAACCTGTATACCAGGTTGCTTTACTTTGTAGTCTAAGAAATACTGCAAAGCATGAAACTACCCAGAGCTACATTGTTTCTAGTTTGCTAAAGAGCCATCAAGGCTATACCTTAACTAGGTTACAAACATTCAGTAACCGGAATGTTTGCTCTCTTCACCTGTTATCCCCTAGCCTGTCCCTGGATTGTCACTTTTTCTGAATGCCCAGCTTAGTTCCCCATTGTATTAAATTCTCCGGAGAGGAAGTGACCCTAAAATCTGCATATTCTGTTTCTTTATATTACATTGAAGGAAAAAAAAAAAGACTGCATATTTTTGAACTTTGAGATGTGTATACCATGAGACATGTCACTGCCCAGAACTCATTTCTTTCATGTTCAGTCTGGATTAGTTAAAGAGATATGTTAAACAATGCTCAAAATCACATTAGTGACAAAGTCAACTAGGGGTGTCACCTTGTTTCAAAGTTGTGAGTCTCGAGATAGTGCTATATTGCACATAATGCAAAATTAATGCACTTTTGTTACTCGAAAGTGTACACTGAACATGTAAAAAAATGCACTTGGTTATTTCAAATGTGGATGAGACCAGTAAGTACAACCTGATTCTCAAATGATGATAGTAAACTTAATTAAGACTGTTATGCCAATGTATCTTTCTCTTCCTACCTACCCATAAATATGATATTAAAAAGTAGAATCTTCCCTGATAATATTTTCAAAACTAAACTTTAACCTCAACTAATTGCCTATTATAGTACCAAACATATGTCTCATTGGCTTTTCCGTTTCTGAACTTTCAAAGAAAATTCATGCTTTCTGGGTACAGAGAAAATGTAAGATAAACTGGCTTTTGAGGGTTTCCTCTGTGTGCCTGGGTTCAGTGACTTCTGTTGCTTAATGGATTTCCACATCAAGACCAAATCTACTCCATGATTTCCCTGATCTGCCTTATGATCTTTGGCCTTTTAATGATACAATTGTTCCTGTTAGTTGATAATAGTGGTGCCATTCCAAAAACATATATAGTTTTTAAAAGTTATAACTAGTGTAATTCATGTGATCAAAGTAGCATGTATACTAAGAATATTCAGTAGATGTATGGAACTGACGTTGATGCTCCCGACTTGAGAAAAACAACCTATGCCAATTTGGGACTGCTGTCTCTGACTGGGTATTGTTTATTTTTTCAGGCTTTGTTAGAATGTTAAAGCTGTGATCTTCTCCTAAACGCTTCTTCTGGAGTTCTCCTCTGTAAGGACTGTACCATTAGAGGGACTCTATCATGTTTGAAGGATTGCCTTCCATTACTCCTCATATTCTGATCATATGTCTGAAATACATTTCACCTGATCTGCTTTTTCTGATCAACTGGATGACATTCAAACTGAATCAAAGTGACTAAAATCATGTTTCAGCTTAGGGATAATGAGAGTGTGTGTGTTCTGCTAATCAGGCTTGTTACCATGAAAGAAACTTGCAACCATCTTTTTCTGTTTGTTTGTTTTTCTGGTTTTTGGAGTGGGGTGGGGAAGAGAGAAAGAGGGTTTGGGGAATCAGTGAGGGGGTTAGACATGCAAGTAACAAGGATGGTTTCTACATTGTACATTTCAATCAGGCTGAACAGTGTCGCTCACTAAAGGCCTGATCTGGAGGCAGAAGCGGCAGGCAAAGCTTTGTCTCTTTGGTAGCCCCCTCTTTTTGATTACAAGGTTTCATTTTGTAAGGTTTTCACCCCTTATTCTCCTTCTCATACATGAAAAGAACTTTGCTGTTGCTTCTGTATACCCTACAGGTAAACTTCTCTTCTAGTGAGAGTATTGACAGGAGATGGCTTGTATTCCCCTGTTTTTGTAAGGGGAATATCCTCAGTGTTGGCATCCTCATTTTTGCTGAAACTAGCCGCACTGAAGGTCTCATAGGATGAGGTCAACTTTTTGTTCAGGAGGTTTCTGTTGCGGTCGCCCATGATGGCGGCCTCACCATTAGCCAGCTTTTCCTGGCTTCCTCGTTCATCAACAGGCATGAAAGTGGAGAGTTTGGGCTGGCTCTTCTTCCTCTCTGGAGAAGTGCGGACAGGCATCCAGCAGGAGTCGGAATGGCCGTACTCATCACACTCACGGGTACACTTCCCAGTCAGGGCTACATCTGGAAGAGGTCTTGAATCTGAAATTTAAGGAGAAGGAGCCTTTAAAGCAGGTCATTTCTCAACAGCCTTTTCCGACCCATAAGAAACTGGATGTGGGGGAGGGGTAGTTATGTATAATATTATATTACACATACATTTCCTTTACCACATTCCCTTTTTCAACACTCTGCAGTTCATTATTCCAAAGAACTGTTTTTATTTCATATCCATTAAAAATAAGGTTTTGCAAAAACTTCAAATATTATAGAAAGAGAGTAGAGGACAAACGGATAAATTTAAGTGTGTGTTGAACAGACAACAGGTATATGAATTTGTTACAGGACAGGTACGTGTGCATATTCTCACACAGAAATAAAGGATGCAAGTATATTTGTATGGGAGTAAATTTTTCCATAGTCATAAGTTATTAAATCCAAAAATATAATTTTCTGTATTTATAAATTATCCCAGAAAGCATGTACTTTTGCCAATTGAATTGCTTTGCTTCCTGTTTATACATTATTCATAGAATGCAAATATGTAAAACCTTATATTTAAAATATATTATAAAACATCAGGGTGACTCAGAAGTAGAACCTAAATTGACAGTACATTGTGTGGTTAAAAAGTAAAAAAAAAAAACCAAGTACCAGTGGGTTCAAGTGTGAGCATACTAGTAGAATCAGCACCTACCCAACCCGAGCCCACACCCCACCCCTCCTCCCACCTTGTTAATGACCTTGTTAATGTGCTATAGGATAGTCCCTTGAGTGTTCACATAGAAATATACCTGTCAGTGTGTTTGCTGAATGGAAATACTATGTGAAATGCAATGTACTGGGTAAATTGAATCAAACTTCTACTAAAGTTTTGATGAAATGACACGTATTCCTAATTAAAGATTGTTGCCTAATGCCATGGGAAATATCTTCTATTTCTATAAAGCTGTTATATCATTGCATATGTCTGTCTTTGGAGAATTGTTATATATTTTCTTACTATTACAAATACTTTTTAACAGATTTGTTTTTGTTTGAGAAAGAGAGTGAGAGAGAGAAAAACCTGCTTCACCTCAACAGAATCTAAGAAAACAACCTCTAGGGTTTTATTTAATATATTTGATAGTTTCTTTTACTGCCAAACAAAAGAACATAATATGACTGTGCTCCAATGTATATTGTTCGGTATCATTTTATTACAAGGTTTGGGACTTAAAAGACTGACAGATTTTAACCTCTGAAAATATATTCACAACAAAGGAAATCTGTGACATTTGCATATGCATCCTGGATAGACTGGTTTAAAAATAAAAGAGCAGGTTATTTAACTTATTCCCAATATATTTAAATCTACTGCTTTTGTCTCTACACATCAATTCCTGTAGTATAAAATGATATTCTCATCTGGTTATCATTGGTATTAGGTTATTTTACAAGTTTCACATCATTGAAACTCCTAAATCAAGTCAGTCCAATATTGCATGTCATTTTTTTTTCACTTTAGTAATGGGTGACTAACTGAAATATTGATATTTGTCAGCTTAATGATTTTTGAACCACTGTGACCTGAGATTTTTATGCTTTGTGCTCAGAGTTCAGCAAGAAAATGCCATTGTTCTTCACAGGAAATCCAGAATTGCTTTTCTCTTTTCCAAAGGCAAAATGCAAAGATAATTATTTATTGCAGTTGCAAATGCTGCTCTTTGATTTTAAGTGGACAGATCCTATTAATTTTATCATCAAAAGAAAAAGCACAGTCCTATTTTTGTGTATGTGCTAAACTCCCTCTGTGTCTCTCAAACACAAATTTTAGATGCATTTAAAAAAAATCAGTGTTTTGACAAATTTTTTGTATGGTTTTTGTAATCCGCTTAGTTTAAATGAGCAAACTGAGTTATTTGGAATATTTCCTGTCTTGGGATATTTTATTTGAAGCTGACCTAAATGCTTTGAACAGGAAAAAAATCTTATAAAAATGCAAAGTGTGAGATCAGATTTACTTTTTACTCTAAACATTCCTTTTCTTCTTCACTGCCTTAATAAGTTCAAGTTTTTCTTTTTCTCCTATGAGAGTGCCTACCAAGGACACAAGACAGTAATCAGAAATTTAGCTACTGATGTAGGAAAAGGTCTTCATAAATGTGTTTGTCATTCCCTGCAGAGATGATACAGAATTGTCTCTAACATCTCTGCGTTTACTTAAGTATGACAATTTACTTAGACAATGACTTACACAGGTCGCTGCTTTTGGAGATTAATTTGTGTTTCTAGCCTGAAATTCATAGCACCTTGTGTATCCTTTGTTGGAGATGCGCTTAGAGATAGCTCACAAAAATATCTTAACACTCTAACACGTCTTCCTACCTGTTATACTTAATTTGCATACCTTGAATTCCCTGTAGCTCATAAAAATTATATTCATTTAAATTAACTCAATTTCTAGTCAACTAGAAATTAGATGCTCTTCAGTTCATTCCCATCAGTCTTTACTTCATAGTCCGGTTTATTTACTGCTAAAATTAATTTCCTCTTTTTGCTTTTAAGGAAGGGCAGCTTATCTTCTGTGCCATAAGCCACATGTGGGCTGCCACATCTTTATCCCAGAAGGATGACTTTTAATAAGGATCTCCTGTCATTTCCAAAGTCAAACACTTGATTGGGGACCACAGTGGAAGTTTGACAAGCCTAATTGGCTGAGACATGTTGCAGTGTTTGTCATCAAATTTAGAAAATAATCAAGAAAGGCTATAAGAGATTCATCACAAGCAATCAAAACTTCTAATCTTGATGACTCAAATCCTCAAAAGAAATGCCAATGATTAACAAATGCAATTTATATTATGATGTAATTTATTAAGGGAAGGCATGAGTAGAATAGTATTTTTTCTCTATTTCCTTATTTTATTTATGCAAGTAGATATTATATATATTTTTAAAAGACGAGTTATATAGAGTCTTACAGAATTACTAAAACACACTTTTTTTTCCCTTTTCTTAAAAGATATACTCCTAAAATGTCCTCTTTTTGTAGGATTGTAGAGGCAGATCTTCCATAAATAGTAATCCTCCTTAGTCTTTCACTGAAGGAGGTGTTTTCTTATATCTAAGAACATTATTGCACACTTCAGTTTAGCACTCTTCCCTTTCATTTTGACCTGAGTGAAGATGGAAAATAGTTAACCATGACTCTTTACATGGTACTGATTAAATTAATTTAAAAAAGCAAAATATTCTATATCGAAATATGGTATCCTCTATCAGCATTTTCCATAAGTAAGTGAGTTCCTTAGAGGTCCCCCCTTTACATGCCCTTAATCATATTAAATCTTGACATGACTGAAAGTCAAACTGGTATTCATTAGGTCTTGTTGCTTTAGCATCATTTGTAGAGCTTTCCACTTTCAGCTAGCTATGCTGTTTACTAGAAACATTACATATAATAACTTTGGAAAGTTAAAATCTGTTCTTAGACATAAAGTGAATTATCCCCTCAAAAGTACAGAGTTTTCAGCTATCATAATATCAAACAATGTATAACACATAAAAAAATTCCCTGAACTTCTTCCCTCTTACTTATCACCTCAACCCAACAGCAAGGAGGATGGAAGTAGTGAAGGGATCAGACTATGGGAGAGCTGAAGCCAAAGAGCAAGTGTTTTGACCTCCACTTTAGTGTTTCCCATAACACCATACTGCTCCTTCTTAAAATGTAACAGCAGAGTTATTTAGAGGTCAATTACTGCTACCCATAGCCATAAGAAAAAGTTACAGTCTCCTAAGAAAGAGAAAAAAAAATCTGAGCAGCACAGGAAAGAGATGTCATGAAGACAAAAATTTTAAAAATACTTTAAAAATAATTCAACTTTTTTAAAGACTATACATTTCCTAATGTGAAGGAAATTATAACTAATTTAAGAAATCAACCTGTGGCTGATTCATTTTGATATTTGGCAAAACTAATACAATTATGTAAAGTTTAAAAATAAAATAAAATTAATTAAAAAAAAAAAAAGAAATCAAGTTCTTTCACTACAAAGAAATGTACTTCATCTTACTAGGCAGGGCAGATGAGTAGGTGGTGAGAAGATATTGCTACAAAATGACCTGAGCAAGAAGTGACAGATAATATGTAGCATCATTAGAAACACAAAGGAAAGTCCAGATTTAAGGAGGCATTTAATGTTTCCAGAAGCTCTCCTATGCAATTCAGAAAGTTTTAGAGAAATCAATATTACAGGAGAGCAGTGGAATTGTTAAGGCTTTTAGAGACAACTTTGTACCAGTAAAGATTTGGATAGGCTCAGTTATCCATTTTGCCAGAATCCTAATCACCCACTCCTATTTCAGGCCCTTGTCTTGGGCTGAACACATAAAGATATTTCCATTTCCTAAAAGACAGGCACATTTTCCTTTTTTAAGGATTTATTTTTCTGTTCCATGTCTTGACTTCCTGTTATCTGAAGACTTCCTTTTCTAGAGACACACCTGATTCTGGTGGAATTTGGTGAACCATGCACAGGTTTTACAAAAAGATGAACAACAGCAAAAAAGGCAGATAAATTTTGTTATTTTCCAACTAATATTTTACTATTAACTTTATTTTATTTAATTCAAATGAAAGTATCATTTTTATTCCAATGATTCAATTAAGTACTTTATTTCAAAATAGCTGTCAGAAAATGATTTATTCTTGCATTATATAATAGATCTGGGAACAAATAACTGCATAAACCTTTTATTGGAACATTATTGTTATAGTCAGTGAAGTTTAGGAATGAGGTTATGAGACAAAAAAGTGCATACTGAGTTAGACTTGGCTTTCTATATAAATGATCTGAAGATCAGGGCTTCCCAAGTGGCGTTAGTGGTAAAGAACCCATCTGCCAGTGCAGGGGACATAAGAGATGAGGATTCTATCCTTGGATCAGGAAGATTGCCCTGGAGGAGGGCATGGCAACCCACTCCAGTATTCTTGCCTGGAGAATCCCATGGACATAAAAGTCTGGTGGGCTACAGTCCATAAAGTCACAAATAGCCATGATGAAGCAACTTAGAATGTACACTCAACTAAAGATCCTTGCCTTTTGTCTGTTTCGGGCATTTAGGAAGGTTAGAAAGGTGAGCACGTTAAGAGATTATGGAGAAGGTAGAAATCATTGCCTCGGACAAGCAGTAGATGATCTTCTGAATATTCCAGAAGTTTCTGGAAGAAGGAGAAATGTATAGTTATGCAAGTGTCACCCAGATCTACTACTCAGTTCAGTTAAGTTCAGTTCAGTCCCTCAGTCATGTCTGACTTTTTGAGACCCCATGAATTGCAGCACACCATGCCTCCCTGTCAGGCCTCCCTGTCCATCACCAACTCCCAGAGTTCACTCAGACTCACGTCCATCGAGTCAGTGATGCCATCCAGCCATTTCATCCTCTGTCATCCCCTTCTCCTCCTGCCCCCATCCCTCCAAGCATCGGAGTCTTTTCCAATGAGTCAACTCTTTGCATGAGGTGGCCAAAGTACAGGAGTTTCAGATTTAGCATCATTCCTTCCAAAGAACACCCAGGACTGACCTCCTTTAGAATGGACTGGTTGGATCTCCTTGCTGTCCAAGGGACTCTCAAGAGTCTTTTTTAGCAGCACAATTCAAAGGCATCAATTCTTTGGCACTGAGCTTTCTTCAAACTCCAACTCTCACATCCATACATGACCACTGGAAAAACCATAGCCTTGACTAGACGGACCATTGTTGGCAAAGTAATATCTCTGCTTTTGAATATGCTATCTAGATTGGTCATAACCTTCCTTCCAAGGAGTAAGCATCCTTTAATTTCATGGCTTCAGTCACCATCTGCAGTGATTTTGGAGCCCAAAAAAATAAAGTCTGACACTGTTTCCACTGTTTCCCCATCTATTTCCCATGAAGTGATGGGACCGGATGCCATGATCTTCGTCTTCTGAATGTTGAGCTTTAAGCCAACTTTTTCACTCTCCTTTTTCACTTTCATCAGGAGGCTCTTAAGTTCCTCTTCACTTTCTGCCATAAGGGTGGTGTCATCTGCATATCTGAGGTTATTGATATTTCTCCCAGCAATCTTGATTCCAGCTTGTGCTTCTTCCAGCCCAGCGTTTCTCATGATGTACTCTGCATAGAAGTTAAATAAGCAGGGTGACAATATACAGCCTTGACGTACTCCTTTTCCTATTTGGAACCAGGCTGTTGTTGCATGTCCAGTTCTAACTGGTGCTTCCTGACCTGCATACAGATTTCTCAAGAGGCAGGTCAGGTGGTCTGGTATTCCCATCTCTTGAAGAATTGTCCACAGTTTATTATGATTAACACAGTCAAAGGCTTTAGCATAATCAATAAAGCAGAAATAGATGTTTTTCTGTAACCCTCTTGCTTTTTTGATGATCCAGCAGATGTTGGCAATTTGATCTCTGGTTCCTCTGCCTTTTCTAAAACCAGCTTGAACTTCGGGAAGTTCACGGTTCACATATTGCTGAAGCCTGGCTTGGAGAATTTTGAGCATTACTTTACTAGCGTGTGAGATGGGTGCAATTGTGAGGTAGTTTCAGCATTCTTTGGCATTGCCTTTCTTTGGGATTGGAATGAAAACTGACCTTTTCCACTCCTGTGGCCACTGCTGAGTTTTCCAAATTTGGTGGCATATTGAGTGCAGCACTTTCACAGCATCATCTTTCAGGATTTGAAATAGCTCAACTGGAATTCCATCACCTCCACTAGCTTTGTTCATAGTGATGCTTTCTGAGGCCCACTTGACTTCACATTCCAGGATGTCTGGCTCTAGGTCAGTGATCACACCATTGTGATTATCTTGGTCGTGAAGATCTTTTTTGTACAGTTCTTCTGTGTATTCTTGCCACCTCTTTTTAACATCTTCTGCTTCTGTTGGTCCATACCATTTCTGTCCCTTATCGAGCCCATCTTTGCATGAAATGTTCCCTTGGATCTCTAATTTTCTTGAAGTGATCTCTAGTCTTTCCCATTCTGTTGTTTTCCTCTATTTTTTGCATTGGTCGCTGAGGAAGGCTTTCTTATCTCTTCTTGCTATTCTTTGGAACTCTGCATTCAGATGCTTATATCTTTCCTTTTCTCCCTTGCTTTTCGCTTCTCTTCTTTTCACAGCTATTTGTAAAGCCTCCTCAGACAGCCATTTTGCTTTTTTGCATTTCTTTTCCATGGGGATGGTCTTGATCCCTGTCTCCTGTACAATGTCACAAACCTCCATCCATACTTCTTCAGGCACTCTATCTATCAGATCTAGTCCCTTAAATCTATCTCTCACTTCCACTGTATAATCATCAGGAATTTGATTTAGGTCATACCTGAATGGTCTAGTGGTTTTCCCTACTTTCTTCAATTTAAGTCTGAATTTGGCAATAAGGAGTTCATGATCTGAGCCACAGTCAGCTCCTGGTCTTGTTTTTGTTGACTGTACAGAGCTTCTCCATCTGTGGCTGCAAATAATATAATCAATCTGATTTCGGTGTTGACCATCTGGTGATGTCCATGTGTAGAGTCTTCTCTTGTGTTGTTGGAAGAGGGTGTTTGCTATGACCAGTGCATTTTCTTGGCAAAACTCTATCTTTGCCCTGCTTCATTCCATATTCCAAGGCCAAATTTGCCTGTCACTCCAGGTGTTTCTTGACTTCCTATTTTTGCATTCCAGTCCCCTATAATGAAAAGGACATCTTTTGGGTATTAGTTCTAAAAGGTCTTGTAGGTCTTCATAGAACCATTCAACTTCAGCTTCTTCAGCGTTACTGGTTGGGGCATAGACTTGGATTATTGTGATATTGAATGGTTTGTCTTGGACCGAACAGAGACCATTCTGTCATTTTTGAGATTGCATCCAAGTACTGCATTTCGGACTCTTTTGTTGACCATGATTGCTACTCCATTTCTTCTAAGGGATTCCTGTCCACCGTAGTAGATATAATGGTCATCTGAGTTAAATTCACCCATTCCAGTCCATTTTAGTTTGCTGATTCCTAGAATGTTGATGTTCACTCTTGCCATCTCGTTTGACCACTTCCAATTTGCCTTGATTCATGCACCTGACATTCCAGGTTCCTATGCAATATTGCTCTTCATAGCATCAGACCTTGCTTCTATCACCAGTCACATCCACAACTGGGTATTGTTTTTGCTTTGGCTCCATCCCTTCAGTTTTTCTGGAGTTATTTCTCCTCTGATCTCCAGTAGCATATTGGGCCCCTACTGACCTGGGGAGTTCCTCTTTCAGTATCCTATCATTTTGCCTTTTCATAGTGCTCATGAACTCTATGAACAGTATGAACAGTATGATCTACTACTAGGTGGTTAAAATTTCTATGCTGTGTTATAATTTATCATGAAATCACTTGATTCTATTGAATTATAAGAAGAGATAAGTGTCATCTATCCAACCAGCCCTTACTTCAGTCTCATCTATATCTTTCTTGAGTGCTTCTTTCAAGGGACAATGGAACTTGTGAAAAAAACGGGAGGCTGTTTTGAGTGTCATTCTGGGTCTATCATGTGTAAGCTGTGTGACTTTGGATATAATTTCTCTGGGGCTCAAGTTCCTCATTTGTGAAGTAATAATATCTACTCCACCATTTTTATTGGGATAAATGAATGAATGTATATTAAGTTTATAATATGGTGTCTGATGCTGTATATATTTTAGTAAATAGTAGGTCACAGCCCCTGGAGAGATGTAAAAACATAGTTTTTTGTTTTTTGTTTTTCTTCTCTCTCTCTGCAGTCTTCCCTGAATGAAATGGGTATTAAGGAAATAGGCACCACAACGAGGAACCCTGAATTCAAATCATAACTTTGTCACTTAGTACATATGTAACTTTAAACAAGTTACTTGGTTCATGTAAGTTTCCTAATCTTTATAAAAGACATAAGAATGAATTAACAGGATAATTATGAAGATTAAATGTAGTAACACAGGTAAACTTAATAGTAAGAATTCATGACATATAATGGGCCCTCAAAAAAATTACATATTTCAAGTGCACAATCCCTTATCTACAATTCAGTTCTCCAAATAGCTTTGAAAACCAAAAACTTTTATTACCCACATATTTACAATAAACCTGACTTTTAATACAATGTTATTTTTCATCTTTATTTATCTCACATAGTGTGAATATGTGTTTTGAAGGAGAAATAGTGTTTAATTAAAGGCACTATCTCAGACTCTTAGATCTTCAAAATAATAGGAAAGTGAAAGTTTGTTCAGTTATGTCCAGCATTTTGTGACCCCGTGGATTGTAGCCTTCCAGGCTCCTCTGTCCATGGAATTCTCCAGGCAAGAATACTGGAGTGGGTTGCCATGCCCTCCTCCAGGGGATCTTCCCAACCTAGGGATTGAACCAGGGTCTCCTGCATTGCAGGTGGATTCTTTACCAGCTGCATTACCAGGGAAGCCCCCCAAATAATATAGATGCATGATATTACCTTTTCTAGTATATAAATGATTCTTATTTTTAAGATATGTTTGTTCTCAAGGGTTTCAGATAACTTACTGTGGATCTAGTAGCAATCATCAGTCAAAAGGACATGTATTTGAAGTTATTTTTTCAGTAGGACTCATGGATTTATGCCAATAGAGCCTGCAGTATACCAGAACTACCACCCACTGAGGAAAGTACACTGGTCACAGGTTACTCCATATCAGATATTCCCTTTAACACTTCTTTATTAAGACTTTGCTGGAGATTTATTCAGGGTATGTCATAGTTGCTCAAAACTGAACAGCAAATTCTCTGTTAGTTGCAGTTATCTTTACAACATAAACAGATCAACCCCACAATTGCTCATTTTCATTTGAAAGAGACTTGCCTCTGAGATACTGGGTTGCTATTTTGCTTTGCCTGCGTGGACCACAACATAAAAAAGAGAGAGTGAGTTACATAAAAAAGAGAGAGTGAGTTCCATTTTACCATTTTAACATGTTAAAAATTAGTAATAAGACTAAGAGTTTGAAAATCTAGAAAAGACAACAAAAAGCAGGGAAAATACCTCACCTTCAATGCACCTGTCAGAGATCAAAATTTATGAAATGAAAGCATTCAAGTTTTGTGGATTTTATGATGTATGTATATGCTTGTTTTAAGTCACAAAATAAGGCCAGAAATTCCTCTCATCTTCCTATACACAGCCCTTTGGAGTGTGATATCACTACTACTGTCAGGATGCTGTTTCTGCAGCCCTTGAAGCTGGGCTAGCTTTGACGACTAGAGAGACACTGCACAATTTTCAGGACAGGTCTCAAGAGTCCTTGCAGCTTCTGCTTTTGACCTTGGAAGACTGTCATCTCCATCCTGACAGAAAGCATGATCTAGCCTTTTTGAAGATGAAAGACTTTTTGAGAAAGAGAGAGAGAGAGAAACTCAGCTATTTCAGTTGGTCCAGCAGAGCCTACCCCCCACCAACCCCCCAGACGATGGTAGCCTCATGAGTGATCCAGACAAAACTTGCAGAAGAATCAATAGTCAAACCACAGAAACATGGAATGCAATCACTGTTGTTTGAAGCTCCTAAGTTATGTTTGTTTTTGTTTGTTTAGAGGGTGAGAATTCCTTGATGCGGAAACAGATCTCTGAGGTCATGATCATGGATATACTGTATTATCTGTGATTAAAAAAAAAAAAAAAACCAGCCTGAGATATAGAAGCAATATATTCTACTTTTGTGTCTTCTGATCATGGGCAAAAAACTGACCAATATTATAGAAAGAATAAACATTTTCAAGGATGTAAGTACATTTATTTGAAGTTCAAGCAAAGGGCTCCCATAAAAATCTGGAAATTTTGGTCCTGTGATTATAGGATTTTACTGGCTTTTTCACCTAAGAGTGCTCTAGTTCAGGCTGGCATGCCAAGACAATATTAAAATGTTTAAACAAGTTTGAAAGCATCAGCAACTTTTCTCTGGACCTTAGGCTAAACTCAGTTAAATGGCAATTGCATGTATCTCAAGAAGCATTTACTGCCCTAAGGCTTAGACCAATGTCATTCTGAATGTGGTATTATCATATACAGTGGAGACTGCAGGCCAGATTTCAAGCAGTCCTGCTGAATCAACTCAAACATGATTCTGCTGGTTGGCACATGAAAACTGCACTACAGCAGAAAAATGTATGGTGACTGCTGGAGAGGGATCTATTTACGCACTTCAAAGATGGGGCTTCACTTCGATTTCACTATTCACAAATGCAAAATTTGAGGTGAGGTAGTGGAGGTTAAGGGAATATTGAGGGAAGAGAGTGAAAGGAAAAGAAGGAAGTGCTGGAAAATGCGGAGATGCTCTAGTATTAATCAGAAGAGTTTATAAAACCCAAAAAAGATTGAGGATATTTATTACACAAGTTAACAATTGATTATCCCACTGAAAAAAGATGGAATTCTGGTTGTTCTGGCCATTCATGTTTGCTTTTCCACTGCAACAATCAAAGTTTTCATGATTTTTTTTTCTAGTCTCTTGGGTTTCTTTAAGTCAGAAATTATTTGCTTTGGGTGTCATAGACTAGTAATCTAATGAAAAGTAGAAGTATTGCCTCCCTCCATAAACTCAGATATGTGCCCCTAAAATTTGCATAAAAATTTGAGTGGAGTTCAAGATACCAGTTAAGGCTGCAGCATTTTTATGGATGAAATTTTTACATTTATACTTTTTTCCTTTGAGTTTAAATCAATGATTAAGAAATATTTAACAAATAATAATCTATCCTTGAAATTTAGAAATTTTACATGTGGTAAATAAATTGGCCTTCAGTGACAGAAAGATTTAAAACAAACAAATAAAAAAAAACAAATTCTGCAACCATGTATAGAAGTGAGGAAAACAATTTAGGTTTGGTTATGTTAATATTGCAGGTAAGTCATTTAAATGCCTCTATCTAAAACCCCCCAATAATTT
Source organism: Bubalus kerabau (assembly GCF_029407905.1). Lineage (NCBI taxonomy): Eukaryota > Metazoa > Chordata > Mammalia > Artiodactyla > Bovidae > Bubalus > Bubalus kerabau. The sequence continues at coordinate 54,619,972 of NC_073630.1, read as the reverse complement.
ATAAAGCTTTGTGTTGACAGCAGATCAATACTTGTGGGTAGATTTTACTGGTTGCTGATCAAGTTGCTGATCAACTTGAAATGTATTTTCTTTCCTAGACCCTACATCCAATATATGTACCAGCATCTTGAATCGTGAGCAGCTGGATCTTCACTCACCATGAGAAGGGAGATGAATTAATGAATTCTTGTCATGCAGGAATTATATACAAAACAATGATGATCCAGATGAGTTTTTTAATTAATAAAATGTGTTGGCCACTGCACATTAGTTTTACGGTAAAGTGAAAAGTGGGCACTTCTAAAAGAATTGAAAGTATCTATTTAGAATCACTTTCCAGTAATTACCTTAAATCTTTAATGTCTTCAATATTGATTATAAAATTGTAAAATATATATCCTACAATAAATGTTAACTTTTGGAATAGATATTTAATCTAAAAATAATATATAAAGTTTCTATTAACTATAAGAATATTATATTTAGATGGTAGTCTTAAAGGCAGTGCCCATTTTATCTTTGCTTCTCCATATAACATATGATATCAATATTTCATTTTTAATAGCTGAGTAATATTCCATTGTATATATGTGACAGAAGTCACAATATCTGTTAATTTTCTCCTTCAGTGTAGTGATCCTGTGAAACTATACAATTATTGTAATAATATGACCATTTAAAAAATACATTCTCAAGTTATTTGCATGGAATTACCTATTGAAAGATATCATAATCATACAGTGGCTTATCTATTGAAAACACTCCTGTAACAAGAAGTTGAGTAGTAACAGAATTCCATTAGTTATTGTGATTGAGGAGAAAGACAAAGAGTTCCTCCTTTGTGTTCTTTGCTGAGGAAGGTTTCTCAAAAGTCTTGAGTTCAGAAGTACTTTTGAGAGGTGAGGTTCTGAAAGCTTTTAATAGGAGCTGAAACACCATTTATGAGGAGAGTTTTAAGACTACTAGAATGCTGGCTCCTTACTCTCATCAATAAGTTTATCAATTAAAACTAAAATTGGCCATCCCATTTAGGACCAAAAGAGTGTTGAAGAGCTTGAGAGCTTAGAGCAGGTAAATCAAAGGGAAAAAAAAGGAAATGATTTCTGATGACTGGCAAACAGAACTCAGTGAGCAGCTCAAGTGGGGGAAATCAATGAAGCAACACTGGATCAGTTTGCTTCATTGATTTTTGCTGCTCATTGAAATGTTTTCCTTTATTTACTTCCAATTTCTTCAGAGAGTGGCGAAGCCTCACTGCTGATCCTCCCTTGGAGCCTGTGATGGGAGGATGAGTAAGCTTTGGAGATCCTCTCATGCTTGCATTATACCTTTTCATACCACATGAATTCAGAAGCACTTCTAATGCCCCCTGTGATGCTGCAAATGCCATCCTGTGCCCACAACCTTACTATGGTAAGCAGAAAGATGCTTCCCTCCCAAAATATCTACATCTTAGTCCCCAGAATCTGTGAGCCTGTTAGATGACAGGACAGAGGAGAATTAAGGTGGCAGGAGGTATTAAGTTTCCTAATAAACTGTCCTTAAAATAGGGATATTATAAGGAGGCAGGTTATAAAACAAATGATGTGAGCACATACTAATAATTGAAAAGGTAAGGAAACAGATTGTCTCCTCGAGCTTCCAGAAAGGGAGGCAACACTGCAGAGACTTTGATTTTAGCCCCCAGAGACGCAGGTCAGACTTCTCAGGTACAGACTGTAAGAGGATACACTTTTGTTGTTTCAAGGCACTATGCTTTTAGCAACTTGTTACAGTGGCAATAGGCAACAGATACATACTCCCACCACTTGTCCCAGGAAGGTCAGGGGAAGATCAGGGTAGACTTGAAACATTTGGTCCTTTCTACCCATAGTTATCCATTGGAGAGAATGGAGTAGAAAAACTTTGATTTTTGAGTCATATTTACTCTGTTCAGGAATTTTTTTATACTTTTAAAAATTTGGCTATACCTTAATATCTAATTGTCTAAATTATTTGTATCTGACCAATCAGCAAAGTCCAACAAAGTACTAACAGATCCTCTTTCTGAATGATACCATTTTCTTCCTAGTTCCTCAGCAAGAGCTGTCTCTGGGATTATTAAGGCTTTCTCTCTTTGGGGAGTGGGATTCCCAAGAAGAGAAAAGTAAAAGAATTTGGCATAACATAAAGGAAGGAGAACCAGGTACCAGGGTACAATCTTAATGAGGTCTCTGTCAAATTATTATGATGCTTTTGTGATTTCCTAATATTTATTACTTGTGTCATATTTATCTCTTTGTTAAGCCTGTTCCCTCTTAGTAATTAGTAGGAGAGCTTCTAATAAAGAAGCACCTTTATGATTATTTTAAGAACAATAAGTAGAATAAATCTCTCCTTAGTTTAAAACTCTCTTCTAAAAATTTAGTATAAGTTTCAAACTTTATATTTCTACATAGAAATTTCTTCAAGATCTGAACCCTGCCTACTCTTCACCCTGATCGCTTTCTAGTCTTACATGTTCCCTTTTACCACTTCAACAGACCTACTGTACTTGTCATTTCTAGAAAGTCCCTTGCTGTTCCATGTCTTCATGGCACTAATGTGCTGCCGCTTCTGCTGTTCCTTGGCTTGTTATCTGTCTCCCACAAATCCTTCAAAATCTAGTTTAAACACGTCAACTTTGAGATTTCACCTAACCAGGCTGTCTAATTCTGACTTCTCTTTACCTCTCTAGTCCTCATTATATGTCTCTCCCTTGTAGTTGTTTAGCTGCTAAGTTGTGTCCGACTCTTTTGTGACCTCATGGCCTGTAGCCTGTCAAGTTTCTCTCTCTCTGTCCATGGGATTTCCCAGGCAAAAATACTGAAGTGGGTTGTTGTTTCCTTTTCCAGATCCCCTTTTCCAGAGGATCTTCTCAACCCAGAAATCAAAACCAAGACTTCTGCATTGGCAGACAGATTCTTTACCACTGAGCCATCAGGGAAGCCCATGTCTCTCTCTACCATAGCATTTAATATATTGCACTGAAATCTGATACCCATTCATGTGACTTTTTCTGTAAAAGGTTACTTACTCCCTGTGGCTAGAATTCACTTCACAAGTTACTAAACTGTGTACTTGGGATGCTAGCAGCAAGCTGGTAATATAATCAAGATATGCTTTTTGAATGATGGATGAAAAACATGGTGGGGAAACAGATTGCATGTCGTCTCTGATGATTCTGTCTAACTCCACAATGGCCACAGGTAAAAGGAGGTAAAAGGAGGATAAGGACATATGCCAATCACAAACACTATGCAATTGTCCAAGCATAGAAGGTGAAGTAGATTCTATTTGTTTGCTATATACAGATCTGAATAAACTTCTCTACCTGCTCACTGTCCTTACCCCCTTTCACAGCCTGTCCTATAATTTCTCTAGCTGAGATTTATTTTCCAGTAGAACAATGCAATTGATTGAAATAGTCCATGAATATATTTTACAGAACAAAATGCAGTCCCCAGCCTGGGGCAGGCTAGTGGGGTCACTAGAAGCTGTAGTGGGTGCGAAGTAAAGTCTAATGAGAAAAGCTTATACTTAGTAGTCACAAGACTACACATATGAACTAATTTGTTAAGCTTCTTTGCTCACAAGTGGTAGCTATTTTATAGTTACTATGATGTTTTCAGGACCTCTGGTTGGCAGTTATACGAATCTTTCAATAACAAACTTGGAAAATGAAATTTATTTTTGGCTTATACACAGCTTGTATCATAGAAGAGAAATTTCAAAGCATGAAGGAGAGGTATTTTATGTGATGGAAAATGAAAAGAAGAAAGCTCTCTTCTCATTCTTGTAATGTGGGTGTATTTTAATAGGAACTATTGTAGGCAATGTGCCAACCTATTTCAGTTCAACAAATTTTATTTGCCTTTTCATAGCGACCTTATGGGTACATGTTAAGCAAGTAGGATCATGGGCAATTTAGATCAGTGCTTTTCGAACAGAGAATCAAGATCACCTGGTTGGTGGCTGAAGCTACTTATGAGATTATAACTTGCTCATACTATGTTCACATTATTTTGCAAATATTTAATTGTATATTTTTCAATAAGGGTATGTATATTTATATATATGTACTTGGTCCTCATATAAAGTAGACATTTTTTTCGGGTCCACATTGAATCTATAATTTAAATAATACCACATGGAAATCAGTATATTTCTGGCTATTTCTGAGGAAGTTATATATTCTGTGATATCTAACACAAAACATAACTTTAATATGCACACAATGTCAAGTTAATTTTAAATTGTACTTTTAGCTGTCATTTCAAATTGTACTTTAGAGACTACAGTGCTATCCTTATTAAAAAGGAATTCAGATAACTTAAAGAATGAGTTAGTCACATCTTCAATAATCACTTCAGGAAGTACTGTAAATACAGTCTCTTATTTTGAGACATTCTGAATTTACAGTTAATTCCCTAGATTCCAATTTCCTAGAATTATATGTAATTGTGATGAGCCTTCTCATAATCCAGTTAAATCCTCTGATAGACTTTATTTCAATCAGCAAAATGGCAACAGACCCTTTAAAAAAAGGAGGACTTAATGTGACTTCTTAAAAGTCATGTAGACATTAAGATGTAGGACACATTTAAGCTGTCTAATTGTGCCACTGGTCTAATGCCTAAGTATTAATCTGTCACAATGTCAAATTACATACATTAAGGTTTCTTTTTTTTTTTTTTTTAAGTAAAATGTGTCTGTGCTTAACAAACTCAGAGTGAAAAAAAAATCAGGACTGCAATTAGAATGTCATCTCTTCTGCAGATGACATGAGAAATGCATGAATCAGAGCTTAACAGTCAACATAATTTCACAGATAATCATTGCAAAATTATGGTAATGCAACAATGCAGAGTACAGTGAGATTAGCAGACAGTGATGATCAACTATTTATCTCTACCATCTGCCAAGCATGCTTTTTATTTAAGTTTTTTTTTTTTTTTCTGCCCATGTTTTTCAGTTTGGTATTTGCCAGTAGTGGGCATTGCATAGGAAAAGAGGTTTCATGGTGTAAACAAATTTTTCCATGTGTTCAATGAGTTAGCTTCACTGGCTCTTAGGCAAAGAAGACTGGTTGGATGGAATTAACTTTAGCAAGCTTTGTGTTTTGCCCTGAGTCTTGTACAATTCAAATGTGTCAATCCTATACCAAAAAAAATGAGAAGAAGAAGAAGAAAAAAAAAGGATAAAACCAGAAATATTGCAAAGAAAATCATCACTAAGGCATATGCTTTGGGAATTTCCTTTAAATGACATAATTAAAATTTACTTGTACTATATTAATCATTGGATTGTACCCCGTGAGTACTTCAGTGAATCATTTGGTGAGAATGTTGCTAATTTGTCAATATTCTCTCTCTCCAAATAAGCCAAGGATTAGTGGAATCAGGACTTGTTATGGCAGGACAGGGGAACTCAGAGGAATTTCCACTATGCAGAGAAAATAACAGATGAACTTTCCTTCACAAAGCTAGCATGAAGGTTTCAGGTTCAGGGAAGGTAGCTACCACTATTATGGTAACATAACCTGAAAAAGTATATTCATTCACTCAGGAAAGGTTGATATATCAGGCACTATTCTAAAACATATATTAGCTCATTCAATTCTCACAGAAATCTTGTGAGACAAGTTGTATACTGACCCCATTTTACAGATGAGGAAAGTAAGGCATAAAGAAGTTAAATGAGTTTTTCACAAGTTTGCATCTAGAGAATGAAAGAATGAGGTTGCAAACTCAGACATTCTGACTTTAATGTTGTGCTGTTAACTGCTATACATACTCCCTTTCAATTAATAACACGTTAACATACTGTAAACCCGTGTCATAAGCTTGAAAAGAATTATCTATCTCTAAGTAGAATGAAAGCAGAAAGCATTTTCCTATCCATAGGAGAAGAAAGCTGGCAAAACAATATCTTCAGGTATACTAAGAATCTCAATAGACTCAGCTTGAAATAAGGGGAACATTTTTAGTTTGGACAGACAGAAAGGTGAAAACTCAAGAAGCATGTGCGTAGAGATTCCAGGACCAAAATGATATTGGGAAATGACTGTTTTTCTTGGCTCTTCCTCTCACAGCTATACTTCAGTTGGTCTCTGAATGGATGAAGAATTTTGTATTTAAGTCAAAATAGGGAGTCTAAATTACTATGTTGGTAAAAAGCCTCAAACTTATTCTATTATTAAAGCCATATTCAACTAAGAAAAGGTTGCAACTTCACAATATTGGTCTATTTGTAGTTCTACATGGTAAAAAGACACCTCAATTATGAGGTTTGGGATCACCATCATCCCAGAGACAGAAAAGCCAAGTTTGGAAACCATAGCATGCTGGGCTGAACTTCTGAGAATGGGAGATGCCAAGCCACTCCTTGGTGAGGTGAATGTGAGAAATGGAAATAAATGCTTTAAGAATAGAAGAAAGAAGTATGATGGTTATTTCCAGCAAACAAAGCATCAAAGAGATTATGTAGGACATATTAATCACAATTGGGTTGGTTAAATTGGGAAAGAAAACCTGACTGTACTGATTTCTTAAGAGAAAATGAACACAAAGAGATATTTGAGGCATACTTATTTAACCCTATATTAATCAGGTAATTGACATACATATTTTTAGATGACTTGAGAATATATAGGTGCAATCCATGAGGCTGAGATTTAACCTGTAGGGATGAGGAAAATGTATGTATATTAAAGAGAATGAGGTAAAAGTGGTGCCTTCAAGTATACTTAATACACGTCACACTTTTTCATAATAGTTTCTTGGAGCCCAAACCAAGGAACCATGCAGAGTGCAAACTTTTACTTTCACTGTGTGAAAATCTTTACTTTCATTCCTACACTAGTGGGAATTAATGAATCAGTGTGATTAACACCCTGGGATCTAAGCAAAGGAAGTCTGGTTGAGTTCACATTCTGCCACCTATCAGCAAAGTAACCCCGGGCAAGTTACTTAATAAATGGGACAATACTGACTCCAAATTATCAAAAAATATATATTTTTATAAATGTCCTCTTCCCTTGGTATAATTAAAGATGTCAAACTTTACATTTTTAGAATATTTGCCAATTATACAGAAATATATAAAATATTTCACATATGTGCACAAAGTCACTTCAGCCGTGTCCAACTCTGTATACCTATAGACTGGAGCCTGCCAGGATCCTCTGTCCATGGGATTCTCCAGGCAAGAATACTGGAGTGGTTTGCCGTGCCCACCTCCAGAGGATCTTTCTGACCCAGGGACCAAACCCTTGTGTCTTCTGCACTGGCAAGCAGGTTCTTTACCAATAGCACTGCCTAGGAAGCCCTCTTTCACATATGAAAGATTAAAATTCATGTTTTTGCATTATCAGAGTGCCAAAAAATATATTTTAAATAAAGCCCCAAAATAGTTTGTGAAAAAAGACATTGTTTAAGTTTCTTTTTAAATTATTTAAATCAATAAATGTCAAAAATGCATATTACTGGAAACTGAGAAGAAGAAATACAGAGTAATTTCAAAGAGTACGTGTACATAAGTTAGCGATTTTTCTGACAAGTAGCATTATATTTTATAATTACCAGCTTTTAAATGTTAATTGAAACAATCTATTGTTACTTGCAAGAATACAATATTAAAGGCTGTAAATAATAATTAGTACTCTGTCATCTACTTAACTAGGTATAGTCTCTCATTTCTCCCAAAGAAACAATTTTTACATAATTATCATTTTTCTCACTTTAAAATCACATTTTTATTGCTTAAATTCTAATGCTGCTTTAAAAAAATATGAGGCCATGAAAAGATGGTAAAATTGAGAAAGTTAAAGAGATTACGTGCCTTTAACACAGTATAATCTTTAAATTATTACTTGGGTGGACTTTACAAGTGTATCAGCATTTAAAAGAAAAAAAGAAGAGTTTAAAGAATCTTTAAACAGATCAGAAAGTATAAAAGGTGCAGAATCTCAGTTAATGTGAATTAAATTATCTTCAAAAGAGGGGGAAAAAGTTAAGAAACAGCTTTCTGTTCTGCATGTTAACTAGCCTAAATAATGCAGAGCTTAAGTGCAAAAGCAAGAGAATTTAAAAGGGAAAACAAATATCTTGAGACGACTTGTCTTTTAAAGTAACTGTCAAGGAGAACTTGCCTTTCTGAATAAAAGCTAGCAGTGACTTAAGGGATTCATTTCTCCTTTAGGCTGTATTAAGAAATGTCATTTAACTATTTAAAATGTTGTCCAGTCAAAATAAGGACTAATTATCTGCTCATGATATACCTATATGGCTTCCAAAGAACACACAGGGATTTGGCATGATTAAATGCATTTAAGAATTGCAGTCAGGTTGAGGATTCAGAACGAAGATGATCTGAGAAGTATGACTAGTTATACATTATTCATGAATATGGGAAACTAGTAAAATAAAACGTGCTTGTGCTTATGGTGTGTCCAGATAGTTAGGGCTAAATATTCCAAAATAGTCAGCATCAGACCTGACTCCTTCTTTGCATTAAAAAAACTTCTGGGTAAATAGTGATTCAGATGTAATAATGATGATGTTGAATATTTAACCCTGTGTGTGTTAGTCACTCAGTCATGTCCGACGCTTTGTGACCCCATGGACTGTAGCCTGCCAGGTTCCTCTATCCATGGAATTCTCCAAGAAAGAATATTGGAGTGGGTTGCCATTGAATCTGTCTGCCAATGCAAGAGACACCGGTTCAATCACCTGAAAAAGGAAATGGCAACCGCTCCAGTATTCTTGCCTGGAAAATTCTATGGACAGAAATTTCCTGGAGGGCTATATAGTTCATGGTGTTGCAGAGAGTTGGACATGACTCAGCAGCTGAGCGCACACATACATACACACTACCAACCAAGAAGAAGCACTTTAAATTTTTTCCTGCTGGGAAAGGCAATTAAACCAGCTATCTTGTGGATAAGTGAAGAGATCCACATTTCTTTTGCTACAAATTGGAACTATAAAGGTTCACCAAGCCACTATCATCATGCTAGATTTGACTATTTCAAACAATAAAAAGTTTTAAGTAACTGAAAATAAATAATTTTTGGTGTGTGATATGTCTTACCTCCTCCTTGTTAATTGTTCTAAAATGTTCAGTGTGGTTCCTATTTGGAGTTTGGGAATGTTTTTCTCAATATGGAAAACTTAACAACTACAATTTCTCAACTAGTAATCATGTTTTCCTGACTGTACCTCAAGAAATATAGGGACATAAGAAGTCTGTAGAAATAAAATATCTTAAATAGCTAAGCATCCACAGAATACTACAATGCTGTTTAGTGCAAACCTAGCATATCAGCACTAAATAAATAAGTTACTCTTTAATTAACTATTCTTGAATTTTTAAGTTATAATTTACATGATAGTCCTTCTGGTTTGTTCCTCTACACTGAAGAAAACTGTCCATAGCTATTGGTATGTTCACTTTTCCTTCCTTTCTTGTGCTTTTCTGTTATATTAAAAATAAATAGCCTGCTAATTCATATTTATTGCTTCCTCTTCTCAAATTTGTCTTAAATCAATATTCTATTCAACTTAAATTGAGTTTGGTTGAAAATGTACTTTTTTTTTTTTTTCCTTGCAGCACTCGGACATGGAAATAAGGACACAATTTGCACAAGTTGTAATAGCCCAGAGACATCTTTTTGTCTAAATATGGAATAATGCACATGCTCAGTCACTCAGGTGTGTCTGACTCTTTGCAACCCCATGGATTGTAGCCTGATAGGCTCCTCTGTCCACGGGATTTTCCAGGCAAGAATATTGGAGTGGGTTGCCATTTCCTCCTCCAGAGGCTCTTCCTGAACCAGGCGTGGAACCTGCATCTCCTGCATTGCAAGGGGATTCCTTACCACTGTGCCACCTGGGAAGCCCTGTGAATAGTGACCATGTGCTAATTACGCTCAGCACAGCAATGTTCATTAAGATTAATAGCTAAGCTGTCACTCTGAATGGATTGAATTTATCAATATAAAGTGATAAGGACAGCTTTGGGTACACACAAAGCTATATAAGGGCAAGAAAGCATCATCATCATAATCACCATCTAGAGACTAGGTCATCTTTTCTACTGAGAAGATAAAGAGGCAAGTGTTGTGCCCATTCCCAGAGGGCTAAAATTATGAAACAGTTGTCAAGTGATTTGCCTAAAAAAAGAAATTTAGAAGGTGAAAATGGTATAAAGAATTTGGCTAAGCTGGGGATTCTGTAGTAGATGGTCATGTTCTAATCCAACCACTCATTGTATAAACTTGTTGCAAGCTAATTAACTTTGTTTAAGCACTGCTTCCCTAAACATTTCTAGGAATGCTATGAAGAACAACACAGTTCTGTACCTCACATTACTAGACACGTACACACAACATGTTTTTAATAAACATGTTTAAGAAAGAACAGAATGAAGGGAACAAGGTAGCAGGCCAGGATCTTCATTTTATCATCTTTTTTTTTTCCATTATGCCTATCTAGTCTTCAGTGAACATATGGTAAATATAACATAGAGATGGGAAAATATACAAAGAAAGAAAAGTAATAGAAGAAAACTTTAACTAAGAAAAATAGTGGGAAAGTCAGGGAAGACAAATGAATTAAAAGAAAAAGAATGAAAGAATACATAGGGGGAAGGAGAGAAGTAGGGAGCAAAGAACAGTGAAAGGCAAGGGAAAGGGGATGGCAACAAGGAAAAAGGGAAAGGAGAAAAGATTAGGAGAAAATTAAGGAAGAAAGAAATGAAAATAAAGAAAAAAAAAAGGAAAACAAAATAGAGAAAGATAATGAGTCTCTCAGCTTGATGTGTGACCTATGGAAGAATTTATATTTATCGCTAACTTTATATAGATTCTCAGCTTTGTTTTAAGATATAGTGTGTAGATTAATTACAAACATTGACTCTCAAGGGTTACAGATTTATGACAGATTAATCTAGGTTAAATCCATTAGAAGCTGTGTTGTAGCTAGTAGTCCCCTTCTTTGTTATGTGTATGGGAAGGCAGTAATGTAAGCCTAAAACATAATTTAAAAAATGACTCTACAGGATATTAGCCCATCAGCATGAAAAATAACAGAGAATGAGTGAGTTGATCAATCATTTCCTGTCATAAAGAAAGAAAATATATAAAAGTCTTTGAAATGAATCTAAAATCAGCACATAGTAGACAAGTTAATGAAAAACCATGGTGAAGTAAGAAACAAAAAACTGCATTAGGACAAAAAAAAGTGCAGATCCATGATACAGAAAACTTGCACATTTTACAGCATCTGCCTTTCATTTCAAAAAGTTTTTAGCTGTGCTCTAGTGATTAAAAAAGAGGGGTAAGACAAGAGGAGCTGTTAAATACATAATGAAATTTACAATTTTTCCTCTTATTTATTTCAGTTAGATTTTCAAGTATCAAATCTCATCTAGTGTTTGCAGGATGTCTTAAGTAGTCTCTTTATTGTGTTAGAACATAAGCACTTTAAGCTTCTTCTAACTTTAGTGTTTTAAGTGTTTTAAATAAAAAAGATCACTATTGGTCAGAAGGTCTTCCTGTGGTCCCTTTTTAGCTTTTGTTCATTTGCACGGTCAGTACCCAAATTACAGCTTTCAGTTGAGAGCAGAACATCCAAAAACAGGTTTTAAATTAGATACTAGTCAGGTTGACATTCTCTTTTTTCTTTTTTTTTTTAAGGAGTTTCTAAACACTAAGCATGTTTTGGACTAAATTTTTTTTTAACCGAAAATATGATGAATTAGCTTCTCAGAAAGGAAGAACTTCCAAATGACTTGGCTAGGCAGAGGCATATATTTTAGAACAAGATTAAAAAAGTGTTATTTGAGAATGGTTTAACGTTCCTAAAGAAGAACAGCTAATGACCTAAAATTAGTAGAGGTTTTAGAGTGTTCCCAGTGGCTGATTTCAGTTCCCTTTCAAAGTAAATCTGAGCATTATAATGATGGTAGAACTTTCATCAATTTCCACAAGCTTTGCTACTATCTTATCATTGTGGATGTGGATTTAAAAGGGAATGGTGAGTTTTTATAAGACTTTGGAGAGGGTAGTCTCATCTAAGTATAGAACTTAACACTCAGTGATTTACTCAAGAAATAGTTAACTTGCCTCTTCCTATCAAGTCATTGTGGGAATTACACTACTAATTTAAACATGGATTCTGTCTTAATATCCAGAGAATCTAGGAAAGGAAGACAGTGTATAAAGAAAGTTAATCCAGTTAGAAAGCAATGACTTTCATATGAGAAGTAAAATAAATTATGTGAACTGTTGATCTTTTTTGTATTTAGAAACTATCTATTGGGAATTTTTGAATCATCGTAGATCAAAATTTGTTAAAATTTTGACTGTTTGGGGTTTAGTATTTCACTAACATGTCTGGCATTGTCTTAAATATTTAGGAAATAAATAAACTCTATATATTCCATTTTATACAGAATGCTTGGTAATCACTGGGTATGTAGATATCAATTTCTTCTTCAGAGTGAATCAATTGCATATCAGAAGAGTCAAATGTGTAGTTGAAGGAATCTTCCTTTTAATAAATAAATTTTAGTTTTTTCACTGACCTTGTCATAAAAAATGTCTAGGTTGGTCCACAATAGTCCCCACCCACATTCAAAACACACATTATTAATAATATCTCCACTCAGCCTACCCAACACTAAGGCTGACCTCTACTTCCAAGTCCTTCCAAACATCATTACTCAGTATTGGATGAAAGACAAAACCATTTTTTCACCCTTGAATATGGTGAAAGAGATATTTTTTCTTGTAAATTTCATCCAATTATCTCCATCTGTCATTTTATTCTATAGGGAAACAGAGCCTCATCCAAGTTGGAAATCTTGCATTTTTAGCAGTATCATAATGATGCTAATATACTAGTAAGAAAAAAATATTGGTTTGAGAAATATCCTTCCTAGAATATAACTTGGCACCTCTAGATACATGATGAATAATTGTGGAATAAATGAATGAATAATAAAATATTAACTACATCTCAGCATTATGATACTTATTGCTCAGTTGAATGCATCAAATATATACAGGAGTTTTTAGTATTACCTGTTGAAAAGCTCAGTGCCTTTAACAGAACTAAAGGAAATAAACAGCTCTAACATACATCACTCACCACTGGTTTGAGCTGGAACCTATGGTAGTAGGAAGAAGCGGATAGCCTAGGTAAATCAGTTAACTAACCTTTTACTCAAGACAGATTCCAAAGTGCCTTAACTCTTCCTTTGTTGCTTAAAATTGCAAAACACAATCCAGCAAACATGATAATAAAATTCACAGAATTTCAGTCAGTTCTAATTCAGTTAACGTTGGGGTTCACCCTTTGCTTGATTTACATATTTTACAATTGTAGTAAGGCTCACTGTTTTTGTTTTGTTTTGCTTTTATTTATTTTTTTTTATCCTACTCAGCCTCCTTTATTCATTTAACATTTTAAACTATATGGACAGAAAAAAGTAAGGGGCAAGAATTTTCTACAGATGACAAAGTCATCATGACCTGAAAGGAGTTTTTCAAGCAGCCCCATAAACCACTTGTGCAAATCATAGTGCCAATACTGCTGAAAATGCCACATAAGAGGTCAAGACACAAATTCTATCCACCTCAGTTCTCCCAGATGAGAAGTGATAGTATCAGTGCTTGTGTGCTAAGTCACTTGGGTTGTGTCCGCCTCTTTGTGACCCTATGGCTGTAGCCCTCCAGGCTCTTCTGGCCATGGGATTCTCCAGGCAAGAATACTGGAGTGGGTTGCCATGCTCTCCTCCAGGGGATCTTCCCAACCAGAGATCGAACCCATGTCTCTTGCATCTCCTGCACTGGCAGGCAGGTTCTTTATCACTAGCACTACCCGGCAAGCCTGATGTCAGTACAGGGGGGTAAAGCCTTGGACAAATGCTGGTGCGCTTTCATGAGGTTACAAGGTTGTATTAAACTCAAAATGCTCATAAAAATATCATTTGTTTACTGCCTTTAACAGTCAGAAAAGTATGTAAACAGTGTTTATGGACCTTTTCATAATCAAATTCACTTTAAAACAAAGATGTCTCATGCTTTTCCAGAGAATTACTATTCTAAGGGTATCAGATATGATGGTGCTTATTGAGATTCAACAAAAATGAAAAAACAGTTCAAGATATTTTGAGTACAAGACAGACTTTTCCAGGGTCAGGGGTGCTTTCTTAGGGAGGAAGGCTCAGTCCTCTTAAGATAATTGTTTTCCCCTCCTCTGACCAGGCCTGATCTTGTAGATATGTTTTAAAACTACACAGATAGGATTTTTTTTATATATTCTATAGCTCCCAGGAATAAGAGAATGAAGAATTGTCACAACATTATCTTTTTTTCTAGGTTCTTTGTAAATAATATTATTTGGGGGAGAGAGAAAAAGAGAAGCATTAAACTATACCTAAGGCATCTGGATACAATGGAGATTTTTCTTATCCATTTTGCAAGAAAAGAGTATACGTGAATTCAATAGCGATAACAGACTGAATTCTCTGAGCTGGCAAAATGTATATTTTAAAGTGATTTTCTGTTGCGTGAGATCCAATTACTTTTGTTAAACTGCTTTAAAATTCAATATCACTTTCTCCTGTCCATGATTATTAGAAGGAAGGAAAGTGCAGAATATGCATTTTTAAAGGATACTTTTCCTAGTTTTGTGAGTTATCATAAAGAATTCATTACATTGTATTGATAGTATTACAGTAAAATTTAAGGAAAACAAAGAGTCCTACAGTTTTCTGTATAATGAATGAATATAACTTATACAATATACACATATGATAAGCTTTTAAAAATAAAATTTGTTAGATGATCAAGCTAGTCACAGAAAATTAACGAATGAGCTGAAAATAAAGAATTCATACTAAATAGCTGCAAATAATTCACATGGAAACTGTGAAGTTATCATATCAATCATCTTACCAAACTGCTTTTTCTTTCCCAATTGAATATATTAAGTGGAATAAAAAATATCCACAGCAATAACACAACAAAAATTCAGAAGAATGATAATACTGAGCACCCTTTAAAAAATTATTACATACAAAAAATCATCAAATTATACTGTTTGTTCATAAGCTTCTCTGTGTTCTTTGTTCAACAGATGCAATTCTGTTAAATTCAAGCCAAACATGACAACTTAATTTGTGATGTGCTATTTACTTCGTACTATATTATACTGTGTATGTTGTTTCTTTTATTTGTAGATTTTCAGTAAGTGAAAGTGGGGGAGGGAAAGAAAGAGGTCAGAACTGACAGCAAAACTGAATCAGTGCATCCCATGCCAATGAAGTAATGAAAACCCGCACTGTTCCTACAGCGGCAATAATGAATATAAATAGACAAAGGACGTTGAATAGCTACTGGGAGAAAAAGACTGAAGCATCCATTTTAAGAAAGAACCTTTTTCTGCCATCACAGATAGCTTTGTGGACTGGCTAAATTAGGATGCCATATAACAATTTCATGCTTTAAGAGAAGTCTTTGAAAGACAGCTCTCACATATTTTATTTAAGGGATCTGATTTAATAATAGGAGTTGTGCTTGTAACAGTTGTAATGCCCACGTCTCTCTCTCCCCACTCCCTCCCTCCTTTTTATCCCTCTCTCTCTCCCTCTCTCACAAAAGGAAAGTATTTTGAATACAGATTTGAAAGACTAATAGGATTATGATCATTTTACCTGGGAGGCAGTATCTCAAGGATTCTGGATGTTTCAAATAATATCAATACATCCATTTATTATGTATCCACAGATGCCACACAAATATGTAATAACCCATCAATTAAATGTCAGAAGTAGTAGTATAGCTGTAATTACATAAGGTGATTTCTTTGATTAGACAAGTTTCTAACTTAAAAATAAAGACAGAATGATATGAAAACCATTTAAAGATAGGCTTATGTACTTACAATGCTTAACTTTTAAATTTATGAAAGTCTATAAATTGACAATGCTTTAAGGGTATGGCAGATTATCACTGAGTTATTTTGCGATTTGCAAAATTTCTCATAACCACATGGTCAAAATTCAATTTGCAAAATATCCTGTTTTATTTCTGGGAACATGTTAAACATAATTCTTGAAACTACACAGAATAAAGTAAATGTATGATTGTATTTAAGTAAAGTCTTGGGTTGGCTTTTGCAGTATGATACTATAAATGGATAATTTACAGAACAAGGCATAAAATTGCTTAATTTTAGCTCTCCTATGTCACAAAAGTCAGAGTTAATTTACCAATGTAGAAGAGGAGGAAATAATATGCAATATGTTCTTGTAGATAAGGATTTATTCTGGTTAAGTTTTTAAGACATAAAACATAAATAGTTTATTATGTTAAAACACAAAAAATATATTTAATAATATAATTATTCCACAGTTGTCTCTCAATAGAAAGTCAAATGAATGAGTTCTTCAAATTGTCATTTGACCTTGCTGATATACATTTCATTCCTTTTGAAGAAGGAATTTGCATACATATATATACACATACATACATGCATAGGGCGTTACCATGTGCTGTGCTGTGCTAAGCTACTTCAGTCATGTCTGATTCTTTGCGACCCCATGGACTATAGCTCACCAGGCTTCTCTGTCCATGAGATTCTCCAGGCAAGAATACTGGAGTGGGTTGCTCTGTCTTCCTCTAGGGGGTCTTCCGTACCCGGGGTTGAACCTGTGTGTCTTGCATTAGCAGGTGGGTTCTTTACCACTAGCGCCACCTGGGAAACCCTTAGGAAGTTCATAAATGCTAGGCAAGAGATATTCTAGCAAAATACTGGACGAAAAAAGCAGTCATAATTTGTACATATTTGATCTGTGACAATTCAAAATTTTCAATAGATGAATTCTAAGTACAGACAAAAGAAGGTCAATTTTAATATTAAATAGTACTTTTGCTTGCAATGCTAGACTTGTTTGCTTAAAAAATAACAATAAGGATAAAAAGGGAGCGTAAAGGAAAACCTGAAAAAATGAATCAGCTTTCATCTAAACAGGATCTGAATAATTATCCTGAAATTCATGTAGTGTAAAGAATAGCAGTCCTAGACAGTAAATCTAACTATTATCCCAAATAGCATAATTATCTCCTCTATACTAAATACTCTGTGCTCTTTTCAAAAGGATGGGCAGAGGGACTAATTCTCTGTAGTTATGCAAATCCCGCCTAGAAAGAACACTATCGATAATAACCATAGGTCAGTTTATTTCAAGACAATATACCAGGTGCCTTCATTGTCAAAATACCTGCATTATAATTCCATTCCAGTTGCTGTTTTTAATTATGAGGTTCTTCTCAACAGGAAACAACCCCACAGAGAACTGAAACAATTTATTTTAAATACTGTAAACAACAAAGAGGCTTTGCTTCATGGATTTGCGATTCCTCTTCATCCTGAGAACTCACAGCATGTTACGCCAACTGAACATACACTATTGATAAAGGTAGATTCTCATTCCAAAATGTTTTGCCTCATGAAAGGCCTTAAGTAGAGATTCAAGTGGCTTTGATTCTTTATAGTAATTCTAAATATTGCATTTTCTTTGCTCTCCTAGTAATAACACTTATGGAAATGCAACTCATTGTACAAATCAAATACACCAGTTCTACATAAAGTGCAAGAAAAACATTTAAATAAGACAGCTCTGGACAAAAGACTTCAAAACTATATATATATAATTTTTAGAATAATGACATGTCTATAGGGTTCTGGTATCACATTCTAGCAATTAAACCTTATCTATTTAAAGACACACAAAATCACTGAAACTGATTAGTTTAGTCAAGTGAGGGAATGTTTCCGTTGCTCAAGCATGTTAGTAAATAAAAAGGCAGACAAATGGGATTCAAAGAAACTTCAAGAAAAATAGACATCTCAGTTACCTAACATCTGTCCCCACACTAAACTCCCAGAATTTATAACATTTATAGAATGCTTATAAAATGCTTATATACCTGGAGAATCCCATGGACAGAGGAGCTTGGCAGGCTACAGTCCTTGGGGACTCAAAGAGTCTGACATGGCTGAGTGACTTTCACTTTCACTATTATATGCCAGCCATGGCTCTAAACGCTTATTTATTAACCCATTTAATTTGTTTCCCTCACTTTTTTATATACTAATTTTGATGAGTCCCATAAAGGTTAAGTCACTTATCCACATCTCTGTGCATGTCAGTGCCCTCATTTGAATTTGAACTCAGTCTATCTCCTGAGTTCCATGGCATCCTAAGAGTAAAGTTGAAGCCAAAAGCTAGAGTATAAAATAAAAATATATAAAAACTATAACCCTTTATGAGAATGATTCAACACAGGGGAAACTCTGAACTAATTACTATAAGGCACATTAGGGTTGGGAGATACCTCATTTTCCACTACTTGTTCTTAGGATGTCCACAACACAGAATCACTTATTGTCATCAGAATATATGATGCTTGAACTTCTGTGCCTCTGAGTGGAGTTGCTGCTATTCTTGTTTATTTTATCATGAATGGAGATGTCCACATATGAAACTTGGGAATAAATATACATATTATTTATATTTAAGGTAGCAAATTACTAAAAATATTGAACTTCTTCTTAAATATTATTCTCTATTGCAAACCACAAAATGTGCTTTAGGCCACATACAAGGAACATATAAGAAGGGGACAACAGAGGATGAGATGGTTGGATGGCATCACTGATGCTATGGACATGAGTTTGAGCAAACTCCAGGAGATGCTGAAGGACACGGAAGCCTGGCATGCTGCAGTCCATGGGCTCGCAAAGAGTCAGACATGACTTAACGACTGAACAACAAGGGACATGGAGAAATTTTTAACTTGTGAGAATAATTCAGTTTTCAAGAATAAGTATGAACCATATATTTTGGAATTAAACCTTTATGAAATCACAAATATCCTGATCTCAACCAGAGTAGACCTCAAGGAGATTCTATTGTATCTGTAATATGAATCTCAATATGAATTTCTATTGATAAAAACAGACTTAAATAATTTTAAACAGGTCATGACAACATTTCCTACTTGAATATTAACTTGACCCTTAGATGATATGATTGCTTTTGGTGTTCCAAGTCTTAAGATTTGTTCTCTAATATCCAAAGTCATGAACTGCTTGGTGAAAACAACAGATTTCACTCAGCAATATCTTTTGTGGTATACATGAGATGACAGACTCATTTTCAATCTTTCAGCTTAATCAGCACAACTCATTTTATGTCTAATGGAACTTCACATCTTTTAGTTTCCATAATGAACAAATAAAATATTTGCAGATGCTTTTCAGGAAAAAAAAATGACAAAACGTAAGGGTTGCCAGCAAGTCATTAACATAATTTAAAATTGTAAGAAAGATCAGACATTTGATTAGTCTTTTTTCTCTTGCTACTAAACAGCTTAGTCAAATAAACATATTCCATAGCTCATTGGAAAAGATCCTGAAGCTGGGAAACATTGAAGGCAAAAGGAGAAGGGGGTGGTAGAGGGTGAGATGATGAGATAGTATCACCAACTCAGTGGACAAGAATTGGAGCAAACTCCATAGGAGATAGTGGAGGACAGAGGAGTCTGGTGTGCTACAGTGCATGAGGTTGCAAAGAGTCGGACTCGACGTAATGACTGAACAACAACAACAACATAGTCTATATTTCTTATTCAATTCTCAGGCATAGTAAATTTTAACGCTGGTAGAGAGTCACTAATTGAACTTAATCTTGGCCACATGTTAAGTATGTGGCATCAATTTTCTTGGCAGGAAAATACTATATAATCAATAACAAATCATTGGTTTCATGGTGGTTATTTGCATGAGAAGGCACACCCATTATCAAGGATGGTGAGTGTTGTAACTTTGCAGCGAGTGTCTGTATTGGAATCATAGCTCCAGCAATAAGATATATGAACTCAGGAAAATTTTAATACTCTTTGCCTGAGTTTCCTTAGCTGCAAAACTAGGCTAAAAGTAGTTTAGCCCATATCTTGCATTGTTGCTGTGAATATTTAATGCAATGAATAATACATAAAATAAACTTAGAGGGGACTCATGCAACAAAGCATGTTTTGAGTATTCAGTAAATGCTCTGATGGTGATTGTACTATCTATATTTTCTAGTGAACAACACTGAGCCTTCAGCTACCCCACATATTCCCTTTGGCACCAGTCAGTTCACACTAAAGCTAAAAATATCAGAAAGCTGTCATCAGTCTAAGGTAAGATTATTATGAAATCTGCCTAATTTATAGAAAAATGAAAGGATAATTTATGAATCTATCACTTATATTATCAGTATCAAATGAAACACTGCCTGTATTAATGGCAAACCGGGGCAGAGTGCTCATATTGGGTATTCAGTAACACAATTTTGAGATAGCAAACCATGCCTTTTATAGTTTCAAACAGGAGACTATCTGTGTGGTTAAAATTTCAAATAAGTCCTTCAAATTGTTATACTTGTGAGAAGCCCATGGCAAGGAACATATTTTCGTCCTATCCTCTGTACATTAAAATTTAAATAAATATGAAGATGAACAGTATGTGAACAATGAACTTCCAGATGTTCAAGCTGGTTTTAGAAAAGGCAGAGGAATCAGAGATCAAATTGCCAACATCCACTGGATCATCGAAAAATCAAGACAGTTCCAGAAAAACATCTATTTCTGCTTTATTGACTATGTCAAAGCCTTTGTGTGGATCACCACAAACTGTGGAAAATTCTTAAAGAGATGGGAATACCAGACCACCTGACCTGTCTCTTGAGAAATCTGTATGCAGATAAGGCAGCAACAGTCATAACTGGACATGGAACAACAGACTGGTTCCAAATAGGGAAAGGAGTAAGTCAAGGCTGTATATTGTCACCCTGCTTACTTAACTTATATGCAGAGTACATCAGGAGAAATGGTGAGCTGGATGAAGCACAAACTGGAATCAAGATTGTCGGGAGAAATATCAACAACCTCAGATACGCAGATGATACCACCCTAATGGCAGAAAGCAAAGAAGAACTAAAGAGACTATGATGAAAAAGAAAGAGGAGAGTGAAAAATTCGGCTTAAAACTCAACATTCAGAAAACTAAAATTACAGCAACTGGTCCCATCACTTCATGGCAAATAGATAGGGAAACAGTAGAAACAGTGACAGACTTTATTTTTTTAGGCCCCAAAATCACTGCAGATGGTGACCTCAGCCATGAAATAGACACTTGCTCCTTGGAAGAAAAGTTATGACCAGCTTAGACAGCATATTAAAAAGCAGAGATATTGCTTTGCCAACAAAAGTCTGTCTAGTCAAAGCTATGGTTTTTCCAGGAGTCATGTATGCATGTGAGAGTTGGACTATAAAGAAAGCTGAGCACTGAAGAGTTGATGCTTTTGAATTGTGGTGTTAGAGAAGACTCTTGAAAGTCCCTTGGACTGCAAGGAGATCCAACCAGGCCATCCTAAAGGAAATCAGTCCTGAATATTCATTGGAAGGACTGATGCTGAAGCTGAAACTCCAATATTTTGGCCACCTAATGTGAAGAACTGACTCATTAGAAAACACCCTGATGATGGGGAAGATTGAAGGTGGGAGGAGAAGGGGATGACAGAGGATGAGATAGTTGGATGGCATCACCAACTCAATGGACATGAGTTTGAGTAAACTCCAGGAGTTGGTGATGGACAGGGAGGCATGGCGTGCTGCAGTCTATGGGGTCTCAAAGAGTTGGATGCGACTGAGCGATTGAACTGAACTGAATTGAACTGAAATGTGGAGATAAGAGTTAGCCTAAGTTCATTATGGTATTTTAACTTCTGAATAAATTAATCTCCCTCATGGAGCAACTTAACAAATTTGATCCTATTATATCTATCAGTTTGTTTTATGGCTCAATTGTTTTGGTTTCTTCTTTTTCTTTGTTTGTGCTGTTCTGTTTTATATGGGAAAAGACTGAGGATGACAGTTTCACAGTAATAAAAACTGTTACAGATATTCCAAAATTAGAGTTATCAGTGATTCTTTAGTGTGATTTTCATAGAAATTTCCTAAAATGCTTACAATTTTCTCCCCTTTCCTGTACCATTTCCTGCCTATTTTTCCATTTAACTTTGCAGCTTCTCCCATCATGTGAAAGAGTGTACCTTCTCAGCCTAAATCAGGTCTGGCCTTGGGACTTGTTTTGGACAGTGGAATGAGGTGGAAGCAACACTGCAACACTTCCAGTGTTTGGGTACTCCTAGCTTTTGTTTTGTTTTGGCCTAGCCATGAGAAAAATATAAACTTTTGGGGTAGAGTCACCCTGTTGCTCCAGCATAGGACAAGTGAGAGAGCCTAGCCAAGCAAAGCAACCCCCAGACAACCCACAGTGGACCAGAGCAGCAGAGAGAGCCCCACCAGGAAGAGTTCACCATGGTCCAGATAGAAGAAGCACCCAATCACGAATAAATGCATATTGTCTTAAGTCACTAAGTCTTGGAGTCCCCTCTGAACAGTTTCTTCTTTTTCATTATATGACTAATGCATGTAATTCTCATTGGGAGAAAAGTGAATGAATCAATCAATATTTGATAATACATTATATCTATAATTATCTCCAAGTTACTTTGTACCAGGAATACTCCAAATATTTTACATAAATTGTCTCCATTCTTTTCCTCACCAATAAAAATAGCAATGGTGAGCCTTACTTTCTGGTGTGAGCTAGGTGTCTATGGAATCACAAAAACAGAGTTTGTCTCTTGTGGCATTCTCGTTGAGAATGAATGTCCATGTTTCCATGTGTCACAAATACTGAATCACTGAATTAGTGGCTAACTTAATTACAAGGATAATTAGATTGCTTTGAGTCCTTTTCCCCTCTCTTTCTCATATAATTAGACAGTGTATTTTTTGCTGGATGCCTTATGTTACAGTTTACAATAATCTTAGATCTATTTTTAGACTGTTGGTATATAGTGGCTGAATTCTGCAAATTTCTCATTAGTAACTTTTTCAGATGTCTCTGTGCTGTGTTTTGCTCAGTCTCACAGTCATGTCTTGATTCTTTGTGATTCCATGGACTATAGCCCTCCAGGCTCCTCTGTCAATGGGGATTCTCCAGGCAAGAATACTGGAGTGGCTTGCCATGCCCTCTTCCAGGGAATCTTCCCAACCCTGGGATCGAACCCATGTCTCCCACATTGCAGGCAGATTCTTTACTGCCTGAGCCACCAGGGAAGCCCAGGTGTCTCTACTGTCATAAATTTCATATTTAAAAAAGAAGAGTTCAGGTTTTAATAGTGGGACGTATAGAAATAGAGTGAACATTTACCAATTCCATACTATAAACATGGCCTTGGTCTATTTTAGCCTTGGAGATTAAGGTAGTTTCAAGATAAGCTTTTCTTCAGGCTGTCATTGGTGATACACATTTCTTATTCTGCAATTTTTTATAAATATAACAAGCTAAATAGAAGCAAGTATATTAAGGTTTTAATTTAAGGTGGTTCATTTTGCTGGTATAAAATTACTCACTTTTTGCTCATTTCATAAGTGAATTTAATCACAGCTACAAACAAAAAATATCTGCTATTCATATTCTTTCATGCAAAGGTATTTTACATATATTTAATTATCAATGTCTATAAAATTACAGTGAGAAAGGTCATTTTGGACCCATTATAAGGATTGTAAATTCCTTATTCAAGTTAACATAGGAAAAAAATTAGAAGTCCTTACTTTCATTGACTTCAAACAGTATTATTTCCCCACTAGATTATAAACTCCTTTTATTTCTCCCAACTAAGAACTGCTAACATTTTTAGATATATATTGATATGGAATCTATTCCCCAAAAGCCCAAAATAAAACTGAAGTAAAGAAAAAGATTAGAAACTCTAGTCTCAGACGCCTAGCTCAGTGGTACCTGACTCAAAGGAATATTATACTGACATCTCTTATCATTTTGACTGATGTCCTGCTTCTATCTAGAAGAAAAGAACATTTTCCTTCCCCGTCATCTGTACAAACTAAAGCAGGCAGGAGATTGCTTTTGACTCATTCTAATTATCAAAACTACTTTCTCACTCTCATTACACATCTCTGGTCTCTCCACTGAACTATGGTGCTTCAGCGATTTTGTATGCCAGTTAATGGGCCTTCTATCACATACATTTGTATCACCCTTCCCCTTTTCATTGTGAAAATAAAAAAAAATGCAAATGTGAAACGCATTTCTATTGCCATTTAGCCTTCAATTTACATTCTATCACCCATGTATTCACATCATTACTTGTATACTTTAGTGCTCAGTTACAACAAAAATTGTCTGGGTAATTTTATCAGATATATGCACACTGCTTTGGGAATGTGTGAACATTGCATATAAGGTTAAGTTTTACAACAAGGGGTATTATGGAAAAACAATTTGAAAACTAAAAATGACAAAAGAAAATGTAGAAAATAAGTAAAGGATATTAGGTTTTCATACTATGATTAATTATATTAATCAAATAATTACCCCAAAGTTAGTAGAGATTACAAATATCAATTGGATGAAGAAGTTAAAAGGTTAGTGTTTAGAAAACCATATTGGATTAATAAGAGAAGCTAGAATGGCATCCTTATTAAACTTTTTAATGTACTGACTAAAATCAAGAGTGAAATCCATGCTTTTTAATAAATCACACTAGATGCCACTTCCAGAAAGTGAACACTATTCTAAATGACTCATATTTCTGACCTGAAAGGACAAGTCTACATAAGATCCTTTTAAAATAAGTGTGGCCATTTTACCCACTATCTTTTTTCTATTGCAAATAATTTTATGCTAACTGATGTGAAATAAATAGTCAAATACTGGCTTTCTGGGGCCAGGAAGTATGGTTAATAATGTTAAATAGAAACTATCATGGCATTTATGTTTCAGCCCAAAGGCAGATCCACTTTTAGCACAGAATCCAATCAGGAAGTGGTTCATCCATCTAAAAGAGCAGAGTATTAAACCTCCTTTTCATCTCCAGAGGACACAGGGAAATCTCACTTCATCAGACTCAGAGAGAGCCATGCACATAGCAAGAGAAGCTCTGTTCTATGCGTGACATGTATCTGGCGGCCAGCACACTGCAGAGACCAAAGGAAGAAAAGCAAATTCTTCATAGAAGCACATATAAAGATTCTGTATATGCAGAGTTTGTTTTGTTTTTTTTTTTTTTTTTTTTTTTTACAAATGCCAGTATAAAGTTTGAACATTTCTGCAAATAACATTAAGGATTCAACTCAAGAAAGCCATTTCCCAGCATAGACACAAGGTCAGGGAAGGTGGAAAAAGAGAAGAAATGGGAAAAACCTCAGGAAGAAAAGGAATAAAAATTGTACTGAAACATACATGATTACCTTAAACATACCCTGCTAAGTATTTGTTTTAACTAGTTTCAGTCTTAAAGAACATACAATTAAAATAATGCTCCTACTACATAACATTTAAAATTTTAAAAATTATGCATCCCATGTTTGCGCTCAAATCCATAGAATGAGCTCTATAATTTTTTGTAATATGACAGCTCCAAGTTTAACACACACACACACGCACACACACACACACACACACACACACACCCTACAGGCAGTGTTATCAAAATACTCTGGACTATTGAATCTTACTTCTTCATTGCAGTAAAGTTCCTATTCCTCAGAGTAACCAGCACAAGTTTCTAGAACAGGCATTACCAGAGAATATAGCCCCAGTAGGAATATTCCAGTCAGGGGTTTTCTCACTCTTTACTTAAATTCTAATACACAGTTGATGGGTTTCTAAATGTTCTTTTGATGTTTCCCTGATTTATATCCAGGCAGAATTTAAGTCATGTCTGATTCTTTGAGATCCCATGGAGTATACAGTCCTTGGAATTTTCCAGGCCAGAATACTAAAGTGATTAGTCAGGTTCCCTCTCCAGGGGATTTTCCCAACCTAGGGATCAAACCCAAATCTCCTGCATTGCAGGCAGATTCTTTACCAGCTGAGCCACCAGGGAAGCCCAAGAATACTGGAGTGGGTAGCTTATCCCTTCTCCAGTAGATCTTCCCAACCCCAGGAATTGAACCAGGGTCTCCCATATTACAGGCGGATTCTTTACCAGCTGAGCTGCCAGGGAAGCCCTAACACAGACAAGAAACCCTTTTTTTATGTGGACCATTTCTGAAGTCTTTTTGTTACAACATTGCTTGTGTTGTCTGTTTTTTTGACCATGAGGCATGTGGGACCTTACCTCCCTGATCAGGGATCGAACCCTCATCCCCTGCATTGGAAGGTGAAGTCTTAACCACTGGACTGCCAGGGGAGTCTCTAAGAGACAACCTTGATTTTGTGAATCCTCTATATACATTATTTTAAAAATAATACTATTATTATAGTTGTTCATGAGCCAGATTTAACATATAACTTCATTGTTGTAAAGCTCATAAAATAAATGTTATGAAACTGGGTTAATAGCTTTATATTTAAAACATCCTCTGTTTTTGAAAAGTGAAAGAAAGTGAAAGTCACTCAGTCGCACCTGATTCTTCGCAAACTCATGGACTATACAGTTCATGGAATTCTCCAGGCCAGAATAGTGGTATGGGTAGCCTTTCCCTCCTCCAGGGGATCTTCCCAACCCAGGGATTGAACCCAGTTCTCCTGCATTGCAGGCAGATTCTTTACCAGCTGAGCCACAAAGAAATAAGTGAATTATGGCAATTAGAGCAAAAATCGTTCCATTCAAAACTAAGTTTTAGACTGGACTCTTTTCACAAGAAACTTCATTCCCATCCTATATTACATATGAAAGCAAGTACCATGCTCTGGGTCAAAATGAATTTCTTTTCCACTTACTGCAAATGAAATGCTATCTTTGAAATATCATATACAAATTGTCATGCATTCCTTAAGGTATACTCGTGCTTTCATATTAAATAGTTTGTCCCAACCTCTCACCATCTATCCCAGCCAAATTTCACCAACATAGCTTCGCACACAACTCTGACTTTCCTTTAGGCTGGCTTACTCCTTGTTTGAGCTGGCACTAATCGATCAATACGCTCATACTTCAGCTGTTCAAGCAGCAGCTAACCAGGCAGCCACAACAAACACAATCCTGGCAGCTCCTAATGTGTGTCTCTGCCTGCAATTCAGATGCTGTTTGCAAAGAGTTTACATGTAGACCACGTAGCTCAAAATGCTCAGTGCTAGGATTTTAAACAGAAAGCTTATTAGGCATGCAGTCCTGCAAATTAAATCATTACACGTTGTTGCTCAAAATAGTTTAGGAAGACAGAGTGCATGGTTATGTATTTTTATACACAAAACCTAACATTTTCTTGGACAAGGCCACTGCTAGAGCAAATGATAACATTCTGGCAAGAAGCACTGAGCACTGATTCAATAAAGTACCATATTATTTACCTATAAAAACAAACTGATTTCTTCCCAATTTAAATCACAGAGGTAGAGAGCACAGAAGGGGTATGTATGAGACAAGTAAATTTTTTTAATTGTTATAGATGTATTTGGTGGGAAGTATAACTTGGTAATATTAGAGATGAATGAATCTACTTAAGACCTCACACAAATTTGTTTTGTAGAAACTCTTTGAACAGACTCGACATTAAAATCACTGTTCTGGGTGCTATAATGGTAGAAAAATAAATAGAATTTGGTGTCTGCACTGTAAGAACTTACAATATATGAGATAACACAAATACTGAGAAACTGTAAATGCACAAAGTCTTGTACTGTAGAAGCCTATATGTGAGGGAAGAAATTTGCCTGAGACATTGACATTTAATCTAGATTGGGAAATGATTGAGTTTTGCCTACCAAGGAATAGTGTAGGGGTTAGTAGAGCACTCCATTGACAGGACAGCAAAAGTGAATGTCATGCTTGGAGGCACGACATGATATCAGGTAATGCAGGTTCCTAAACTGATTCAGAATGGATAGTCCAGATTATATGAGGGGATAGGTTAGAAAAGGAGGTAGGAAAGGTTCTTTAGTGCTATGCCAATCCTATCTCAAATACTTATTTGTTTCTAAATAATATGTGGTATGACGAAATATGGGCTTCCCTGGTGGCTCACGGGTAAAGAATCCACCTGCCAATGCAGGAGACATGGGTTTGATCCCTGGGTTGGGGAGATCCCCTGGAAAAGAATATGGCAACCCACTCCAGTAATCTTGCGTGGGAAATCCTATGTACAATCCTAGCAGGAGACAGGCCATGGAGTGGCAATGAGCCAGACGTGATTTAGCAATAGAACAATAACAACAATAATGATATATATTTTGAGAGCAGCATTATTACTTTGTAGAGATTGGACTGGAACAGATTAAATATTCTGGTAATCCCAGTAAACTAGCACTGGCAACATAGTTGGACAAAAGCAGAGAAACTGGAGAAACATTTTAAAGACAGCAATTTGAAATATAGGGAGTAACGTAGAATAAAGAATCAAAGACAACTAAATCAAACATACTTTTAAAAGTAAGTGAATAGTAAAATATTATTGCTGCTTATTTGATACAGAGCTGAAAGGACTATACAAAGTTATCTTCAAATTAAAAAATAAGTAAAATATCCTTCAACATCATCTAAACTTTCTAATTATAGAAACATTGCCAGGAAATACAAGAAAACAGATGTATAAAATAATTTGATATCTCTCAAACAATATAATTCTCAAGTGATTAAGGATTCTGGTCTGAAAATTAACAATATGGTTTCTAAAGAGAACTTTATTGTAGCTAATATTAAATATTCAACCATGAAGATAGTATTATGGACATTATTGCTTTCTCTCTGCCACATGAGAATTAGTAATGAAAGCATTAATTTAAAAAAACTTATTCCCAAACATTTATAACCCTTCAGTGATTATGCATTATACCAACTAAATCATATTTCTTTATATAGTTCTATGAAACATAGAATGGAAAAGGTAGTTATTACCCAGTGTGAATAATCTAGATCTTATGGTGACTCTAAATTATGGTCTCCAAAAGTAGGTTATTATTATCACTTATAATATATACAATCCAGTGAAGGCACAGGAAAGGTGAAAATCACCTGTTTTTATTACTTAGCAGATACACTTACAGGGATCCCCTAGCATGATTCTTGACTATCATCTTGACATCCCTTTCATGATCTTTTTCACTTTTGTTTTCAAATACTTTTCCTTATTGTCCCACTTTCAGAGGGAATCTTCCACATTATAAACACTGATGCTCCCAGAAACTCTGCCTCTTTCTGTTAATCTCAATAGCCCTAGAGAGGATAGCAAAATAAGACATTTCATTTCTACATTTTCACTTGACTTGGCTTAGACTGATACCAGGTGACACTATACTTCGGGTTGTGGATGTTGTTTGGGGAAGAAGAGAGTAAAATAAAAGATAAAATTATCATTTCAAAAGTGGCTACATTTGGGGGCTACCTTATCTACCAGCTTTCATTTAAAGTAACAACTCTAAGAATGATTGCCTACTGCTGGAATTCTCAATATCTTATTTCATTTTAAATAATTCTCTGCTACTGGCAGATATGAAAACATTAATAGGGCTTGAAAAATGCTCCACAGGGGTAATATTTAAGTCATTAGGGTCAGAGCCATGTGAAGTTTTTCATGCATAAAGAGATGAGTTCGTTATGGCAAAGTATTCCTACCATGTCTTTTCATTTGTAATATAGAATTATGCTTGGTTCGTCCATATTTTACTGTGAGACTGTACAGATTGCAACATACACACACAGGGACCATCTCATATATCTTTGAATCATTCAATATGTTTGGTGGTGCCTTGCATTTATAAAAAGTATGCTCAATGCATTTATGTAATATCCTCATTTTTTTAACATTTCAGTTGAAGGGGAGATTTAAAGGTCAATGCTTACTCTGCTAAGATAAGACATCTCATACTTAGAAATAACACCCCACCATGCAGGACTTTCAACACACATATTGTTAGGAACGTAAAGGATAACAAAGAATAGATTTTTCAGGACACTTGAATATATATAAGGTTTAAGGCACTTGAATTTGACAGACTTGACAATTGTTAATTGCTTTTTCCCAAAGTATGATTACTGTAAAGAAGAAAAAAAAAACCTGTGTTTGGTTACATCACACATGCACACCTATTCACACAGTCTCCCCCACCTCCAAATCTTCTCACCTAAATGCATGAATATCTGAATTATTTACACATGTAATTTCAAGTGATGCCTAGAAAAAGTTCCCTAAAAACATCTTTTTTAAAAAAGAAATAAAAATTCCACTTTAGATATAGCAGTTCAAAACCCAGTACATAATTAAATACATATGATGGATCTTACTGAGTACTTAATGCATGGAAAATTTCCTTCGACAATTCAAATTTAAACTCACTTTAGTTCTTATAAATCTTGCAAGAGTATAATCGACCTAACTTTTTTTTTCAAAACAGCTAATACATTACTTTCATTTCTATTTGGATTTTCATATAAATGAGAATACGGAATGAGAAAAAAAATGCTACCTAGTAATAATCAACAGAGAAGCAGCTTGGGAAAACCAAGTGCATTTTTTTTTCTCCTGTGCAGTCTTTTGTATAAGTTTTTGGTGATTTTGAATATGATTCATTACAACCAACATAGTAAATAGGGTAAAATTAATTTTTGAGTCGCAAATGTTCTGATAGAAATCAGCAGAGAGAAAGCTCAAGGCAGAAATTAACAATTTTTCTCTGGAGATTATGAAACCAATTTTCCACATGCCAAAGATATTAGTAAATGCATGTGCAGAGCTATCTAGATAAAAGAACATTTTTCTATAACTTTAAGGACAATTTCTATCAGACCACAGTTCTATTTTCCTGACTCATCCACAGATAACTGGCCCAGAAAATTGGACTGGAGTCAAAGAAGCACTGAAGAGGGAACCAGGTGTTCTGGAATCCAGTTCTGTTTCTGCTCCATAAGATTGAATTAGCTCTGGTTAATTTTTCTATAAATCAATCTTCTCTAAAAGAGAGGATAAAACTAGATGATCCCTAAAATAGCAAGAAACTCAAAAATTCTGCTTCTGGCTTCCAATGCTAGCCATTTGAGAAAGGACAAGTATCTTGCCTAACCTGTTTTCTATAAAAATTTCTCCAGTTGTTATACTTCAGACACCAAGAGCAAGCATACCATACACTCATGTAATAAAAATCATGTGATAGCACATTTCTTCTGGGACTGATTTTCTCAACTCAGTCTTACTAAAGGTCTTTGCCTACAGAAATATTTAGCCTTTTATTTACATTTTTGTTTGACACTGACTTCAATCACCCCCATTAATTTTCTTCAAGCCCCTTTCAGCCCCATTGATCTCCTTACAACATTTCTATATATCAGCTAATCTACTTCTCTCTAACTAATCTATTTATCAATATCTACCACTCTTTGAACCCTCCGTTGCAATTTTTATCTTCTTGGATCTTTCCTGAACTAATGAAACTGGAACTATTAATTGAATAAGTGTCAAGCTACAATTTGTAAGAATTTGTATGCATTTGTGTATGATGCTTGTTGGAGTTTTATGGCACAAGCACAGAATTGACACTTTTGAACTGTGCTGTTGGGAAAGACTCTTGAGAGTCCCTTGGACTGCAAGGAAATCCAACCAGTCCATCCTAAAGGAGATCAGTCCTGGGTGTTCATTGGAAGGACTGATGTTGAAGCTGAAACTCCCAATACTTTGGCCACCTGATGCGAAGAGCTGACTCATCGGAAAAGACCCTGATGCTGGGAAAGATTGAAGAGAAGGGGACAACAGAGGATGAGATGGTTGGATGGTGTCACTGACTTCATGGACATGGGTTTGGGTGGACTCCGGTAGTTGGTGATGGACAGGGAGACCTGGCGTGCTGTGGTTCATGGGGTCACAAAGAGTCGGACACGACTGAGCAACTGAACTGAACTGAAGACAGAGAAGCAAGAATGAGAAGCATACTCAGGCATGTGTTCAGACCTCCCTTCCATCCTTCACCCCTTCCTTCCTGGTCCACTCTTTACCTTGGCTTTACCATGGCATAGGCATGGTGCTAAACACTGTCAATGTAAGGAAGATCAATCATATTCCCTTCTTGCAAGAAGGGACAGGAACATATAGATATGAAAGACAAGACATTACTACAAAAGCTAATAGAAACACATGTCAAGCAATCTTTTCATATTTTGGTTTGTTGGTCAGTCTGGTTTAGAGGCATGGACTGAGAAATGTAAGGAACGCACCTACTCCACCTGCCAACTGTTTGGTCTTCAAGAAGTTTCTTATCTTCTCAGAGGCTTAACTTTCCCACATGTGAAATGAGGAAAATAATATTTTCTTCTTCCTCTTTTAATAAGAATTAAGCAGATACATAACCCAGTCCCTGACACAGCAAGCAATAAGCAACTGCATATGATATATTTTTAAAGATATCAGTATGTGTACCACACAATTGTGTGTATCTTGAGACAAAGCCTCTCATCCATTATCAAAAGCATTCCCTACTGTGTATCTTGCATGTAGCAGATAATATTTGTAAATTCAAATACACTATAATAAATATACATCTGCCCAGGTTTCCATAACATTTTTCTGAGTGCATGATTTGTCTATCAGAGCAAAACAGTTTTAGGCACATTCCTTCTGCAGATACATGCTGCTTGTTTAAAGGAAATCCACATTACTTAGATAACAGATTAAACCACTCAGACCAACAATATAGGGTAATAGTGACTCCACCTTTGCTCCCTTTTGGGCTGCAGAACCAACGCAACATCCACAGTCTGTAAAGTACACCAGTGTTTCCCAGGCTCTGTCAATAACAAATGAAATTATATTCTCTCCCCTTGTGTTATGGACCAAGTTGTAGTACCCTCTAATTCTGATGTTAAAGCCCTAAGCCCCACTATTTGGAAATGTGGCCTTTAAAGAGGTAATTAAAGTTAGATGAGTCAACAGGGCTGTTGTCCTTATAAGAAGAGAGAGATGAGGAATGTGCATGCAAAGAGAAATGGCCATACAAGAGCACAGTCAGAAGGAGGATATCCACAAGCCAGAGAAGAAGGTATCATGGAAAACCAAACATTTCAACCTCTTGGTCTTGGACCTCTAGTCTCCTGAACTGTGAGAAACCAATGCCTATTGTTGAAGACCCAAAGGTTTTTGTTATGGCAGTCCCAGCAAACAAATACACCCCTCATTACAATACTGGTCAAGTGTAAATCCAGGGAGTACATTCTATTTTAGAGGCAGCAGGAACTAGTAGAAACAAAGTTAACTTTCTGATAAATGAAGCAAGGAAGACAATCAATATTCATATTTACTCTTTGCTATTACTATCTACTGGCTTCCCAGGTTGTACTAGTGGTAAAGAACCTACCTGCCAATGTAGGGGACATAAGAGACATGGGTTCTATCCCTGGGTCGGGATGATCCCTTGGAGGAGGGCATGGTAGCCCACTCTAGTATTCTTGCCTGGGGATTCCCATGGACAGAGGAGATTGGCAGGCTACAGTCCATAGGGTCTCAAGGACGCATACATGACTGAAGCAACTTAACATGCATGCACACACTATTTACCAGTTAAATGACTTTGAAATGATCTTAAAGTGACCAAACTGTTATGAACCCACATGGTCTGGTAGCCGACCCTGTGCTATAATCTCAATACTGTTCTTCCTATGTTTCTAGCAGTGGTTAATTTTGGGACTCTGCAACAATTAGCCAGCCTCTTGGAGTCCTTGCAAATGGAGTGTAATAATATTTACATTGCAAAGTTATAAGGAAGACCAGAAGTACTGTATATAAACTGGTAAACGCCAGGTGCTCAATATATGATAATTATTATCACACAGTATTTTCTAAACACTAATTCAAATTGTACTAGAAATAACTTTCCTAAAAATAGCCTTGATTAAGCCTGTGTTATTCCAGTGGTCAGCTGTAAGAACTAGAACCCAAAATACCCTCAGAGATGATAATACAGTTTAAATATGGGAACAGGAAAGCTAACTGGTGTCCCTGGCGTGCCTTTGTGGGCAGTGACATCACTTTGTAGGGCAATTGGCAGCTGTGGGACATAAATCCAAGATTCTGGTCCATTTTTCCTCTTTCTGGGTGAAAAAACAAGCCTACATTTTTCTAAATAGAAGTACATGAAGAATTTTGGATTCCCTGATACTCCCAAATATATTGTTTTAGGATAATCCATGGCTTGAAAGATCTTTCCTAGAAAATTACATATTTAGGTTAAGAATCATCTTAAAATATATAATTTTCCTCATGAGGATAAAATAGCAGCAGCCTACATTCAGCATGTCAGATCTTTGATAACTTTGCTTTCATTTAAAAGAAGTATTTTTAAGACAAGAGCAAGTACTTAATGGGACTTCCCTAGTGGCTACTCAGTAAAGAATCCACCTGCAATGCAGGAGACATGGGTTCAAACTGTGAGTCAGGAAGATCCCCTGGAGAAGGAAATGGCAACCTACTTCAGTATTCTTGCCTGAAAAATCCCACGGACAGAGGAGCCTGGCGGGTTACAGTCCATGGTGTTGCAAAAGAGTCAGACAGGACTTAGTTCCTAAACAAGTGCTTAATAATTAACATCTGAATAGGGAAAAAATGTACATATACATATAAAGGCCTAGCCTGCCTTTAAAGTAGGCCAGCTCTTTTTGCATTATACTTTCACAATACTTATTAGATTTATCAGGTATATAACAAATTGAATATAAAATCATTAAGCCTCACTAGAGAAATTAAAGAAAAAAAAATCCATGACATATTTTGGGGGAGCGCTATAGCCCCATGTAAATAGTCAGTTCATGTGTGTTCCTTGAGAAAACAAGTTTTTTTTAAGGTAGAAATACATCATCATGTCATATTCTAAATAAATAACAGACACATGACATCCATTTGTCATAGTTTAGTGGATGTCTAGATGAGACAACCTCGGGAAAATTTATTTCATCTGAAAGAGAAGTTACATAATAGCGGTGAACATTCTTTCTTTCTCCACACACAGAGCCTAATGGAAAAGCACACATATACACATAGAAAGAAAAACCCATTGACAGTAAACACACAAAAACTCAAAAGAATATTTTTTTATCATCACTCTCAAGGTGATCATTATGGATTTTAGAGAAAATATACTTATGGGATTTTTCTTTTTTGTTTATTGATCTCTCCTAGGACATAAACTCAATAACAAATTTTGTGACCAAGAGAGCAAGGATGACAGAATCTACTACCCACCTGGATTGCTCTTTACCTCATACTGATAAATGTCTAAGGTTTGAACGTGTCCTCAGTTATATTTTACTTTGGGAAAAGGTTTTCCTTGTCCATATATCACTTTATGCCTGGGGGTGTGAGATTTGATTATTCTTACACCATCACTTTTATAGCCATGAAATTATCTATTTGTTTTTAAACTCTAGACGTCAATTTAACATAACATCTTGAGGCTGCATATCCCACAGGTTGATTATATGCTACAAAAGGAAATTCTAAATTTGCTACCCTTTAATTTAATTGAGAATGTCTACTTTTACCCAGCATTTTGGAGCAAGGTGAAAAGGAGGTTATTTTTTAGGTCCTTTGTATCAGTTCAGTTCAGTCACTCAGTCGTGTCCGACTCTTTGCAACTCTATGGACTGCAGCACACCAGGCTTTCCCGTCCATCATCAACTCCCGGAGCTAACTCAAACTCATGTCCATCGAGTCCTTTCTATATCCTTCAAATACTTCCCAATTTTTCCCCTTCCAGATCCAGTGATCCAAATTTCTATTTTCATGTAAGCTTAATTGTATCCTTTTTTATATTGGAAAGGTGACTCAAATTTTGGAAAAAATATAAAATATATTTTCTTAAGTATTTAAGCAAAATACATTCTAAAGACTAGAAATAATTCTGCCAAATTTCTCACAACAAGCAAATAATTTTAAATAATGAAATAATTGAGAATATTTGGGGGCCTAGAGGATATCTTTTGCACACATGGTTTGGAATGTTTTAATGTGTATGTTTTAGAATATCCTATGGAGGAGAAGGGGACGACAGAGGATGAGATGGCTGGATGACATCACTGACTCGATGGATGTGAGTCTGGGTGAACTCCGGGAGTTGGTGATGGACAGGGAGGCCTGGCGTGCTGCGATTCATGGGGTCGCAAAGAGTCGGACACGACTGAGCAACTGAACTGAACTGAACTGATGCATTGCTTGTGATGTTATATAATATTTTAGCACTTATTAAGTGCCTGAAATGTTAGGCAGTTTATTTCAAGCAACAATTTTCTATTTACCCCAGATCACAGTGCGCTCAGTTGCTCAGTAGTGACTGACTCTTCTGAGACCCCATGGACTGTAGCCTGCCTGGCTCCTCTGTCCATGGGATTTCCCAGGCAAGAATACTGGAGTAGGTTGCCATTTCCTTCTCCAGGGACTCTTCCTGACCCAGAGATTGAACCTGTGTTTCTTGCATCTCCTGTGTTGGCAGGCAGATTCTTTAAGGCTGAGCTATCTGGGAAACCCACCTTAGGTCAGTAGCACTAAGGAAAATGAATGATCTGATGATCCGAGCACCAAGGCAAGACTACCTCAGGCTTAATTAGGTAAGAATTTATACTGTCCTGCTTAATGTTAACAAAAGAACAATACATTGATAAAAGATCTATATATTATAGAATGAAACAACTATTCTGTAATAATTATCAGAAGAAGCAGAGCTAAGTTACAATTTTAGTATATGTGCTGCTGAATCGAGCACTGGAGCTAGGTTACAAATGAACAGAAAATTTCCTAAATTAATAGTGTATAGGGATTCTTAAATCTTTTTTCAAAAACATATTATCTCCCATGCAGAAAACTTCAGTTGATTGCTTTACTTCCAAGCCTCAGTCTACTAGTACTTGGTGCTCTGTTGGGACCAGGAGCTTTTCTTTTATTAAAAAAGAAATATACTGAAATCATTTTTTGAAAAATAAATGTGAATAATTTCTCAAAATGCTTCATTGCAAACAGAGACCCAGACAAAAGATACCAACAGAAATTATTTTAGAAGACAGAACAAGTACAAGTGTCTGATAAGAAACAAGGCTTCCTTGTAGGGCACACAAAGAACTGCTCTAGGTTCAGTTAGTCGATTCTAGTAGGAATAGAAAAGTTATAAAATCCCCTGCATGTGCCCCTGTTGAACGGCTCCACTGCCTTTGGTTCCCTATCCTTAATCATCCTCAGGTTCAATACACAAGGGTAAAGGTGAGGGTAGCAGAGAGGGACTCACTAGACCAAAGAAATGTAATTTAAACTAGGTACAAAATCTCCCAGGGGACCAATCCTTACAACCACAATTAATAGCCTGAAATAAAAAGAAAGAAAATGGCACCAGCAATATTTAAAGCTAAGGTATCAACCATAAAAATACCCTGCCTAGTAGATCTATAATTCAGCTCTTTATTACATCTTTGGCTCTTATACAGGTAAAGATTTCTGTTTGTTTGTTTTCTGAAAATATACACTCCACTACTATATTTGATTTTTCACCTATAGCTACACCTTTACTAGTTTGATGATTAGTTTGGCTATCAATATTTAAGCCCAAGGATCTTGTCTTTTCATATAACAAAAGAATCATATGGCAAATTGACATTTGATGCTAACTCTGAAGAACTGCCCCCAAGGCACAACACTTTTTGGTAATATTGATCATAAAAAAATGAACTTGAAAGTATTAAGGATTTAAAGGAAAATGTGCATTTGCTGCAGGCAATGTTTGGAGAAGCAGCCCTTGGCTGAACCATCCAGGTTTCATTGTTGCTGTTGATGTGTTCCCTATCAGTGGTGTTTGGACCCAGGGCAGGATTTTCTCTAATGCTCTCCCCAGTTCCATTTGCCTCTAACAGATGCTGTGAAACTGCTCCCAGTACCTCTGCTGGATGTGCCTTGCTGCTTTGCTTCTGTTTATCAGAAATACTTTCTCTTATCTCAGTATGACCTATGTGCGATTCTGCAGTATAAACTAAAACATTTCTTAACAAGAAAATACATGTTTCTCCTTACAATCCATTGTGAAGGTTTTTAAGTCTTGAAGACACCTTTTGCCCATTTTGTAGCTTTTCATTGATTTGTTTTAATATGTATTTATATAATAGAGGATGAAGCAATGGTCCTACAGCTATCTCTATTTTTAACACAAAATCTAAATGGATTGGTTTAGCTTTATATCAGGAACCCAGGGATATTTCTGTTCTAGAGATTATTGCACAGATTCAAATGTTTGGTTCTGCAGATTGAATTAGTTTTGATGACTTTACTGAAGGATTTCCTAGACTGTGGAACTGTCACCTCATTTTCTCTTTAGCAATGGTAACTGGCAAATGGTTTTAACCTATATTATTTTACTCAGTTCTTCTTAGGACTCTCAACAGGCAGGTATTATAATCACGATTTGGAGAATGTGAAAATTGTTCAAAAGGAAGTTACAGAATATCCCCAAAGACAGTGACCAGTACCTTGAATTCACATCTTTCAACAAAGTGCCCAGGGTAAACTGGAAAGGAAGAATTGGAATCTGAAGATCATTTTAGCTTCTAGCTATTCATTGATGATAGACTCAAATGACTCATAAAGATTTCTCAATAGTTTCTGTACAATCTTGTAATATTTTGTTTATAATAGGATTTTCCATATATTATGTCATTTAATATTCACAATAACCATAAAGGAAAGAAGGAACTCTGGCTCATGTTGCTGCCTTTTAGTGTCTCAGAAGACCACAGTTATAGGAGGACCTTGGTTACAGGAGTAAACCAACATGAGTCACAATGTACTGGATGCATCTGCAGTGATGCTTTAAGAAAAAAAAACTTATGTTTGAGTTTTAAGTTTACCAATTTGTCTTCCAACTGATGTATAGGCAGAAATGTATCTCTACTTTGTGATTTCATTTCTATAACTTCCAAACGGAGTGGTAGAAGAAAAATACACTTCCCATGTTGCTCAGGAGAATCTCAGCTCCACACAATATTCCACTATCTCAAGAGATAAGCTCAGAGATATCTCTTTTTAAGGAGTGGAAAGAAATCTGGAAGTCATTTTCTTAGCAAATTTCACAGAACATCTTTTTTAACAAGAGTGGTACAAAAAATAGAACTTACCTTTTGACTATTACTCAAAGCAAGTGATGATGACATTGACATTCCCTTAAATTATAATTAAATGAAAATGGTAAAAGTAACTCCTGCTATTTTTTTAGTTGTTGCAAAGCTCTTATTGTAAGAGGTTTAAGATAAGTCCTTATTGTTTATAACAAAAGAACATCCTATCCTGTTTGAAAATCAGGTAATATCTGTGAAAAATAAGAATATCGCATCCAAGTGCCTGCCACTGAATGACAGATTCCCTTTCCTACATTATTTTTTGGAGGACAGATGCAGAAGCTAACACTTGAAAGAAAGATGGAACAACCTAGTTTAGGCATTGAAATGGTGATGGACATGCATAAACACACACACACATACACACACACACACTTGTACAAAGAAAAACCTATAAAGAAAAAATTAGGTGGTGAAGCAGGATTAGTCTCTAATGGAAAGCGGAAGTTGCTTCCACATATTTTCATTTATTTTGATCACAGAAATAGAAAAAAATGAGCATTTAGTGGGAGTCTGTTTGGAACATTATCACTGCAGATGGCTAGACAACCTGAGAGGTATTAAAAGGTCAGTAGAACTGGAATTAATGAGTGTTTTTTGTTATTGTTGTTGTTGGCCTCCCCCGCCCCCCGGATCTGTAGTGAACTTTGAAGAATCAGAGGTGCTTAAATCTTGTCTAAGGGTTGCCTGGATTAATTAGAATTCCTGGAAATGTACACAGAATTCCTTGCAAAACTGTTTTTGGCAAGTGTGTAATCTTCCATTGAAAGGGTCTTAAACCATCACTGTATTTACAAAGCACCTTAAAACTCAAGTTATTTAAGAACCACTGGGCTAGTTGACATGCAAAAGCCCTATCAATAGTAATGTTTTATGATTTTAATACAACAAATAGCTTCAATGGAATGCAATCAACCGCTTTTGTGAACAGAAATGTTACCACTGATGATAGATTCAGTTCAGTTCAGTCACTCAGTCGTGTCGGACTCTTTGCGACCCCATGAATCACAGCACGCCAGGCCTCCCTGTCTATCACCAACTCCCCGAGTTCACTCAAACTCATGTCCATCGAGTCAGTGATGCCATCCAGCCATCTCATCCTCTGTCGTCCCCTTCTCCTCCTGCCCCCAATCCCTCCCAGCATCAGAGTCTTTTCCAATGAGTCAACTCTGCATGAGGTGGCCAAAGTATTGGAGTTTCAGCTTTAGCATCAGTCCTTCCAAGCTTTGACTTCCCTGGTGCCTCAGACGGTAAAGCGTCTGTCTACAATGCGGGAGACCCGAGTTCGATCCCTGGGTTGGGAAGATTCCCTGGAGAAGGAAATGGCAAGCCACTCCAGTACTATTGCCTGGAAAATCCCATGGACAGAGAAGCCTGGTAGGCACAGTTCATGGGGTCGCAAAGAGTCGGACACGACTGAGCGAATTCACTTTCACTTTCCAGTGAACACCCAGGACTGATCTCCTTCAGAATGGACTGGTTGGATCTCCTTGCAGTCCAAGGGACTCTTCAAGAGCCTTCTCCAACACCACAGTTCAAAAGCATCAATTCTTTGGCGCTCAGCTTTCTTCACAGTCCCACTTTCACATCCATACATGACCACTGGAAAAACTATATCCTTGACTAGATGGACCTTTGTTGCCGAAGTAATGTCTCTGCTTTTAAATATGCTGATAGTTTGCTGCTGCTGCCGCTAAGTCGCTTCAGTCATGTCCGACTCTGTGCGACCTCATAGATGGCAGCCCACCAGGCTCCCCCGTCCATGGGATTCTCCAGGCAAGAACACTGGAGTGGGTTGCCATTTTCTTCTCCAATGCATGAAAGTGAAAAGTGAAAGTGAAGTCACTCAGTCGTGTCCGACTCCTAGTGACCCCATGGACTGCAGCCTACCAGGCTCCTCCTTCCGTGGGATTTTCCAGGCAAGGGTAGTGGAATGGGTTGCCCTTGCCTTCTCCAATGCATGAAAGTGAAAAGTGAAAGTGAAGTCGCTCAGTTGTGTCCGACTCCTAGCGACCCCATGGACTGCAGCCTACCAGGCTCCTCCTTCCATGGAATTTTCCAGGCAAGGGTACTGGAGTGGGGTGCCATTGCCTTCTCCAGCTGATAGTTTAGAACCTATCTATTAGATTGGATCCTATTTGGATCACTAGGTATGATCCGAAACATACCATTTTTGTAGCTTTTTCTAATTCATCTTTTTCTTTCTTTAATGTCTATCCTTACAAAACTCTTTGAATTTCATTTATTATATAATCCTTATATCTAACACAGATAAAGATTTGGCATTTTCCTTTTTATATTTATTTGGAAAAGGATAATCTCATTTCTTAGAAAGAAATATGTATATTTTAGAGTATGTATCTATGAAAAATATTTGTACATTACTTTCCTTAAAGAGAAACCTTATTTCATATCAACATTGTACCAAACACTTCTCAGAACATGGAATTAGGCAGTTTCTTATAGTGTTAAGTATGCAGAAATTTAAACACGTGCATGGGGAAAGAATAGTAACTCCATCAGGCGAGAG
Source organism: Bubalus kerabau (assembly GCF_029407905.1). Lineage (NCBI taxonomy): Eukaryota > Metazoa > Chordata > Mammalia > Artiodactyla > Bovidae > Bubalus > Bubalus kerabau. Next base: position 54,578,202 of record NC_073630.1, on the reverse strand, counting down.
ATTACTAAGCGACCACCGGAATGGAAATCATAGTACTTCAAATTGAGCCTGATTATAATTTCACAATTCAACCATTATAAATACTTGTAATTTTTCATTTCCTTTAATCACACAAACATTTAGCTCCACTCTTTAATTATATATATCCAGAATCTCACTTTCTGTGTTTCTAAGTTATGAAATTCTTCATGAGTTGAGTGAAAACTTTATACACAAATTTGTAAGTGGAATGAGAATCATATTTTACATATAATTATATTCTGGTTGAGCAAACCTTCCTTACAATAATTGTGAAAACCAGTGAGCATTAAACTTGGATATGAAGTTATCTTTTTTATCCAATTCATTTTTACTTTATCTTTTTCACTTTAATAATATTTACTACTATGATTTCATTCAAAATATAGAACATAAATTAATTACTGACTAATAAAATTTGAAAAATCAGTGTGAATCCACATGTTAAATAGGATAACAAAAAGTGAATAACTTTTTAAAAATCATCTATTTTCATATCCTTAATCTCATAATTGAAGTCCCTTTCTAAATTAAAAAATATCTTCCTTAATCATTTTTACATTTTGTTGTAGCAATCCACAAATAATTGAAATCCATAAACATCTATAAAGCAGATTTTAAAATATCAGCAAGCTCAGCAGACTACCTTCAGATTTTGGTAACAAAATGTAATAACATAGCCTGTCTAGAAATTTTTTTTCTGGAGATTAAGAATTTTAAAAAATGAACTAAAACTAGAAATGAAAGTTGAAAATTACTAATCAGAATATCACTGAAAATATTCATTATATTAAGAGATAATCTGTAATAATGCTACATGTCAGGTTTGTTTTATAAAAGTTTTTTGACTGAACAAGTTTTGTATTCATAAACATTCTGATATCTATTTAAAGGAATATTTTGGGGAAGCAAAAAAAAAAAAAAAAGGATCTAGATAGATCCTTCCATAGATATTCTGTAAGGAGAAAAGGGGCTATATTTTATGTAAACATTGATCAGTGAATTCAGAACAGAAAATAGTAAAGAATGAGTATAAAAATAGCATGCTGCTGCTGCTAAGGTCGCTTCAGTCGTGTCCGACTCTGTGCGACCCCAGAGACGGCAGCCCACCAGGCTCCCCCGTCCCTGGGATTCTCCAGGCAAGAACACTGGAGTGGGTTGCCATTTCCTTCTCCAGTGCATGAAAGTGAAAAGTGAAAGTGAAGCCGCTCAGTCATGTCCGACTCTAGCGACCCCATGGACTGTAGCCCACCAGGCTCCTCTGTCCATGGGATTTTCCAGGCAAAAGTACTGGAGTGGGATACCATTGCCTTCTCCATAAAAATAGCATACTTCTTATCAATTTGTTGATCTCAAAGATTGAAAAACAATCTTCTCATGTGCAAAGTAGGTGTTCAGTTCTAGAGGGAAAAAAAAATCTTTTTTTGGCACCCTTAGAGTAATATACATCTACTTTACTGTAACTGCAAATAGTCTTACAGTTTGAATTACAGTTTTAGTAATTGTTAGCATTTATATGAAAGACAGATATCAGGAATTCCTTTTCTCCCCCATGAAGTCTTTCAGAACAATGCATACATTTCACATTTGCACACATGGAGGTCTCTTCTCGTTAGGTATGTCTGGCATAAGTGCAATGACCTGAATAAACTCTAAACTGGCAGGTTACTCCTAGGGCCACTTCTCAGCCTGCTGACTTGGCTATTAGCCACTGAAATCAAAGGAGAGGAAGGGGTGATGACTCGTGGTTTGCATATGTACTGGACATCTGAGTCAGGTGTTTCTTAATCACATCTTGAGGGGTAATTATTAAGTCAAATTACGGTTTGACAAGCAGCTCTAAAATCCTACTAAGTTATCTGAGGCCTGAAAAGGAAAATTAGCTCACTTTACTCAACAGAAATGTATAAAAGCTAAAATGTGGAGCTCATTAACATGGCCATTTTTTAGGATCTTTCTTTATTGTAAGACTCTGATAGTTGATGGTTCTCTGAGTATAATGTTACTTCTCCATTAGCTAAAATTGCTATTCAGAGAGCATCATTAAGTAGAATTATGGGGGAAAATGAAAACTTTTATAGGAAGCTTTTATAAATTGCTTTAAAGATATCCTCAAGTCAGAAAACATCTCTAAATATGTCACTATTCTAAATTGAACCTTAATATTTCTAAACTGGGAGTTGAAAATTATAAAAACACAATTATGATTCAAGCCATTCCTGATATTTTACACACTGCATTTAATACAGCACCTATCAGCCTAGAGCTTTATTTACAATCTTACTCAACTTCATACATAAGGGATGCCAAGAACATGAAAAAAATAAGAAAGATTTTTCTTGGCATTTTATGTTTTGGTGAAATAGCCAAAAAATCCTTAAGTTGTTAAAATAGCAGGGTGGCCTTTAAGAGGCATTTTTTTTTTCTGTATTTATTACAAATTCTTTTTCTGTTCCTGAGATACATCATCTTATATGCTTTAGAAACCATAACATTTTACAGTTTAAACTATAGAAACAATGTTTTGAAGACATTGGCCAATTATTCTTACAGGTATAACTTTGCCAACTTTGCCATCAACACAATGTCACTGCAGTGTGGCCATTTTCAGCATGAGAGGTGATGAATGACCAGGAACTCATTTATCTAAAGCAAACAAGTAGTGCTCTTGGCTGTTTTCTGACTGAGTCAGAACTACAAGATAACGTGTCTGAAATAGTTCAAAAATGTAGTGCAAGTGCACCATATTAGGAAGTAAAAATGGGATACCTAAAAGTGCAAAATATTTTGGGTGTTACACATGCTATATCATGTAACTAAAATAAGTCTTGGCGCAAAAAACCAGACTTGAGTAATACCATTGTTCCCTCTACTAGGCAGGTGTAAAGAATTATGAAAGCCTATTTCTAAAAGTTGACTCTTTTGTAATAAGTTGATCACACTGAAAAAATTGCAGACCTGGTACAAAGATTCTAAGAGAGCAGATGCACTTTTACCATCTCTATCTTTTATGCACTTTAAAGGATTCAGCAGTAATGTTTTAAGTCAAATTACAATGTAAGATGTTCTTTACATTGCTAACTTGGGGAATTATCACAGATATCATGTATCTGTGACTCATGTATCATGACTCATGTATTTTTTCACTAGCAATATTTGGAGTAATAAACACCATTAAATAATGACTCTTGCTTTCAAGAAGACTAGAAAGAGACATATACATCTATAACACAAAAGACCTAATACATCTATAACACACATACATCTATAACACATGTATAAGATATAAAGACAGGCACAGGGAAAATCAAGAGAAAGTCACTAAACTTTCTTTAGGTGTTTATTTTACAAGTCTGAATTCACCTAAATAACCATGCTGCTGTTTGCCTTACTTGCAATCTGTTTATAGAAGTATTAATAGAAATTCCCTAAGTCACATGCACTTCTCAAAATTATCAGAAGAAAATGAGCCTTTCTATTATATCCCTTTGCATGGATAATGTCAGGGCACTGTCCCAGTGGATGATCTACTGAAGTATAAGAGACAAAAATCTTCATTTTGAATACATAGCAGTAGTATACTCTGGGCCTAAAGACATCTATATCCAAATGGTACCTTGGCTTTTTTCATGTATAATATTTCAAGGTGGTTAGAAGCACAGCTTGTAGAAAAAGAGGGTTAGATTTAAATCAGTTTACTGAGTGACATTTGGCCTTTCACTTCAGATCTCTGCCTCAAGCGTTCTTACAGAAACAATTGGGGATCGTAATTGCATCTACTCCTTAGAATTGTTTTAAGAATTAAATAAATTAATACATATAAACTGCTTAAAAGAATGTTATTATGTAATCACTCTAATCCCTTCATTAACTAATTATTGAACAACTGCTGCTACTGCTAAGTCGCTTCAGTCGTGTCCGACTCTGTGCGACCCCATAGACGGTAGCCCAACAGGCTCCCCCATCCCTGGGATTCTCCAGGCAAGAATAGTGGAGTGGGTTGCCATTTCCTTCTCCAACTGAACAACTACTATATGTTAAAATAATAGTTGTGTCCTAATAACAAAGTATGATGTTCCAGAAAATTGAATAAAAATACAGATTTCCAAATTTCCAAGGTAAACTCAAATAAAACATTTGCATACAATTAGTTTGAATGAATAAAAATATCACCAGACATTGAATCAATCAACATTTTAGTCCCTTTCACATTGGTTCCAACTGTTTTCAATGAGTTCAGTTAAGGGAATCAGAATAGTTTTATTAAAATTTGTATTATTACTTCTCTTACCATACTCATTGCTCTTCCTACTTTCTGTTCTATGCCTTTCTCATTAGCAGAGGTCATTTCTACATTAACAGTTGTCTATCTAGATATCAGACTGCTTCCCTAAAAAGGATACAGAGTCAAACTTAGGCACATTCTAGTAAAGGCAAGCATTTTTATTATATTAAAAAATACACCTTTTCTAAGAACATCAGATACAAGTATAAAGTGTAGAATTGCGTCTAAGTTTTACTTTAGGGACAGTTATCATTCATTAATTTTTTATTTTAAATCTCCCATTGAATATCACACAGCCATCATTTTACTAATCTTTATAAAACATAGTAAGTGACAGAGAGCACAATGAATTCCGAGAGTGAATAAACAGACACCAAACATGATAAAATGATTTTGATCTACCTACAGCTGGTAGTTGACATACTGATTTAGAAATTATTCAAACAGGGTGACTACGTTTATTTACTACTGGCATCATGAGCCATGCCATGTAATTAATCACACCCTGCACTAGCAGTGAAGTCCGCTCCCCATAACGCAATGAACAGTTATTTGCCACTATCTCACTTGGCATCTCTGCAACCCTATTGTGATTTTGTTTCCAGAAAGACTCTGTCCCTGCTGTTTGGGGAAATGTATCTATAACGTCTTGATCCAAGATTTTCATATTCAACAGATGGTATTCTTGGCTATGTATTCACCGTGGTTTCTCTGACAAGAGCTAGTTGCTTAATATTGCTTGTTCTCTGCCAATCATCTCCCAGCCTACAAGTGAATTTTGATCAAATATGTATTATTCCTTTTGCTTTGGTTCTGACCTTTTTGGAATTCTGACCTCTATCTAGCATGAGTTACAAAGATACCATGCTTGTTATTGTATGGTTCTGTCTTAAAAGAGATGCCCAAGACTGTATGTTTATATGCACAGGTAAATACAAAATAACCCTCTACTAATAGAGAAACATATACATATACATATGATTATTCCTACAAGGTCTGATTGTTTTCAGAAAGTGTAATTTTCTCTATATTTCTCAGTGTGTATCGTATAACATATACACCTGTCTTCAAATTTTGTAAACCAAAAGATGTTTATTATTCAAGGCAAGGTATATAGGATTAAGAATCTTTTTTAGCATATAAATACTCATGTATTTAGATAATATATCTGTATAAGAATGAGATGGGATCATGATGCAAATGTTCAAATTGCATGCAAAAACAGACTTCTTAAAATACATGTAGGAGACCATCATCTGAAAAGTCTTTTGAACACTGTAGATCAAGGATTAAGCTTTTTATAGCAATTTTAATTTATTTACTTAATAAAAGCAACTCTCCTCTACTTTCTTTTTACATAGGTTGGGACATCAAAAAGACAAATGGCAGGAAAGAGTAATAGCGATTGCACAGGCTTCACAGAGAACAGGAACACAAATCTCATTCATTTTTCTGCCTCATCTAACAAGCCTCTGTAAGGCTGCAAGAAAAAGATTCTATGTTTCCAAACAAAGCAAACCAAGAGTGAACTAGATTAAATGATTCAAAGTCTTCAGTTTCCTGATGCCTACCTAGCTGGCAAAAATTCACTCTTTGTCTTTTTCAACTTACTTTTTTACTTTCTGGTATTCTTTTTTTTTTTTTCCCCCACTATATTTTATTTATTTATTTATTTTTTTAATTTTATTTTATTTTTAAACTTTACATAACTGTATTAGTTTTGCCAAATATCAAAATGAATCCGCCACAGGTATACATGTGTTCCCCATCCTGAACCCTTAAGAGAGTCTTCTTGAGGCTTTAAATCTACCATCAACAGATTTGACAACGTCATTTGTAGAAAAATAAGCCTGTGATATCGGAGTACAGAGGAAAAGATGAACAAAAGAATAGATAAGGAGGATGTCACAAGATGTTTTGGATTTTATGATCAATTTTAGAAGTTTCCAAGTCAAGATACTTGTTTAACACTTCTAGCCATCAATTGCTAAATTAGTAAAGTTGACAAAAACACCCTACACTTGTTTAGATGAAACAAGTGAATGAGTTCAACCACAGTGCTAACTTCTCTATAACAGGACTCAACAGGCATACATTTAACTGAGTTCACATCTCATGTTATTGATGCAGGGAAATTAAATTTCCATCCTTATAAATGAACTTGTCATATATTTCTCAACCTTTAAATATTTCCCTGCAATCTGTCTATATAATACATCCTCCCCGCCCGACCCCATTTACCCACTCATGCTCAGTCATGTCCCACTCTTTTTGACCTTATGGACTGTAGCTTGTTAGGCTCCCCTACCCACGGGATTTTCCAGGCAAGAATACTGGAGTGGGTTGCCATTTCCTCCTCCAGGGGATCTTCCCAACCCAGGGATCAAACTCTTGTTTCCTGTGACTCCTGAACTGGCAGGCAGATTTTTTCAACCACTTGAGCCACTTTACTGGAAAGCAAATGCAGTCTTACTTTTCAGTTAGTATTTAAATACCAATAACTTATGCAGCTTAATTTCAGTCTTAATATACTTTTGTCAGGCATTTCTTAATTACCTGAATCAAAATTGTATATCAAATCTCTGCATGGAATTCCTGGGTAATATTTATTCTTTGAATATAATAAGTATAATGAATAGAGTAAATGTCAAAGTATTGGCCAGGGGTATCCCTGGTGGTCCAAGTGGCTAAGAATCTGCCTGGCAATGCAGGGGACATGGGTTAGATCCCTGCTCTAGGATAATCCCACATATTACAGAGCAACTAACCCCATGTGCCACAACAACTGAGCCAGTGCTCCAGAGCCCACATGCTGAACTACTGAAGCCTTCATGCCTCAAGCCTGTGTTCCACCACAAGAGAAGTCACTGCAACAAGAAGGTGATGGGCATTGCAATGAAAGGGAACCCCTGTTCACCACAGCTAGAGAAAGAGCAAGCACAGCAATGAGGGTCCAGCACAGCCAAAAATAAAATAAAATATACAAATAAATAAATCTTTAGGAAAAAAGTATTGACCAGAGTACCTTATACATAATATATGATTATGGATTTTTAAATTAAATTTTCATTTACACTTAAAAATATTTATGATGCTAAGCATTTTCTATTTATTATTTCAACATCATTGAATAGGGCTGGGGAGGAAAGTGTTACAAGCAAAAATTAATTACTGCATTAATTCCTTCAGCATTACATAATAAATTAAAGGTAGTCACACTTTGACACAGCTGACTTCTTTGAGGAGGTCAAGGACTTAGAAGTTCTGTTCCACCCTGCCCCACCACTGAGAAATGAGCATATTGAAGATACGTTGGAGTGCTCTCAGAGACACTGCAGTCTCTCTCCTTAATCCTGCTGGAACATTTACAACATCACGGGATGTCTCCTTTGAATGTCAAGAATAAGAACGTAATCCTTTCAAATTTGGCTCACACATACACAAAAGTGAAGTTAGGTTTTTCACTTTTAAAAAGGATGGCAGAAAGATATTCTATAGGTAAGTTTCAAGGAAAAAATGATTTTGAAAACAAAACAACTCAGCAAGTGCATCATAAAGATAAAAAGGGACATGATTTTTAAAATCCTTTCTTAAAACTGACTGTGACAAGCTATAGCTCATATCTATATTGTGCAAAAGATATCACAAGATTGAGAATAATTTCAAAACACTAATAATATATTCTGATTACTACTGAAAAGTAAAATAAACTCAAATTCTGATTTCAAGATTCATTTTAAACTTGCTGCTTTCTATTTGCCCACTCCAGTACTCTTGCCTGGAAAATCCCATGGACGGAGGAGTCTGGAAGGCTGCAGTCCATGGGGTCGCTAAGAGTCGGACACGACTGAGAGACTTCCCTTTCACTTTCATGCATTAGAGAAGGAAATGGCAACCCACTCCAGTATTCTTGCCTGGAGAATCCCAGGGACGGGGGAGCCTGGTGGGCTTCCGTCTATGGGGTCGCACAGAGTCGGACACGACTGAAGCAACTTAGCAGCAGCAGCAGCTTTCTATTTGTTTTGCTTTGTGATTGAGTGCTTAGCTTTATTTTTATTTATTTTATTTTTCACTCCACCACCTGGCTTGCTGGATCTTAATTCCCCAACTAGAGATGAAACCCACGCCCTCTTCCATACTTCAAGAAGCATGGAGTCTTAACCACTGGACTGCCAGGGAATTTCCCCTGCATTCTTTTTAAAAAGGTCTTTCTCATCAATATCTACTAACCGTTCAGACAGTCAAATTTTCAGTTCAATTCAGTTACATTTAAAAACTTGAAAATATCTGAATTGTGTTAAGTGTGGATGGATAACTCCTTATTTTACCATACTTTATTTTATGCAATTCAGAATAAAAATGGATTTCTTGTTAGTTGCTCAGACAGGTCTGACTCTTTGTGACCCCATGGATTGTAGCCCACCAGGCTTCTCTGGCCATGAAATTCTCATGGCAAGATCACTCACCTAGAGCAAGACATTCTGGAATGTGAAGTCAAGTGGGGCTTAGAAAGCATCACTACGAACAAAACTAGTGCAGGTGATGGAATTCCAGTTGAACTATTTCAAATCCTAAAAGATGATGCTGTGAAAGTGCTGCACTCAATATGCCAGCAAATTTGGAAAACTCAGCAGTGGCCACAAGACTGGTAAAGGTCAGTTTTCATTCCAGTCCCAAAGGAAGGCAATGCCAAAGATTATTCAAACTACTGCACAATTGCACTCATCTCACATGCTAGTAAAGTAATACTCAAAATTCTCCAATCCAGGCTTCAACAGTACGTGAAATATGAACTTCCAGATGTTCAAGCTGATTTTAGAAAAGGCAGAGAAACCAGAGATCAAATTGCCAACATCCACTGGATCATCAAAAAAGCAAGAGAGTTCCAGAAAAACATCTACTTCTGCTTTATTGTCTATGCCAAAGCCTTCACTGTGTGGATCACAACAGACTGTGGAAAATTCTTAAAGAGATGGGAATACCAGACCACCTGACCTGCCTCTTGAGAAATCTGTATGCAGGCCAGGAAGCACCAGTTAGAACTGGACATTGAACAACAGACTGGTTCCAACTAGAAAAAGGAGTACGTCAAGGCTGTATGTTGTCACCCTGCTTATTTAACTTACATGCAGAGTACATCATGAGAAATGCTGGACTGAATGACACAAGCTGGTATCATGACTGCTGAGAGAAATATCAATAACCTCAGATATGCAGATGATACCACCCTATGACAGAAAGTGAAGAGGAACTAGAGAGCCTCTTGATGAAAGTGAAAGAGGAGAGTTGAAAAAGTTGGATTAAAACTCAACATTCAGAAAACTAAAATCATGGCATCTGGTCCCATCCCTTCATGGCAAATAGAAGGGGAAACAGTGGAAACAGTGAGAGACTCTATCTTTTTGTCTCCAAAATCACTGCAGGTGGTGACCTCAGCCATGAAATTAAAAGACACTTACTCCTTGGAAGAAAAGTTATGACCAGCTGAGAGAACATATTAAAAAGCAGAGACATTGCTTTGCCAACAAAGGTCCATCTAGTCAAGGTTATGGTTTTTCCAGTAGTCATGTATGGATGTGAGGAATGGACTATGACGAAAGCTGAGCACAGAATTGATGCTTTTGAACCATGGTGTTGGAGAAGACTCGAGTCCCTTGGACTGCAAGGAGATCCAACCAGTTCATCCTAAAGGAAATCAGTCCTGAATATTCATTGGAAGGACTGATGCTGAAGCTGAAATTCCAACACTTTGGCCACCTGATGTCAAGAACTGACTCAGTTGAAAAGACCCTGATGCTGGGAAAGATTAAAGGCGGGAGGAGAAGGGGACAGCAGAGGATAAGATGTTTGGATGGCATCACTGACTCAATGGACATGAATTTGAGTAAGCTCTGGGAACTGGTGATGAACAGGGAAGCCTGGGATGCTGCAGTCCATGAGGTTGCAAAGAGTAGGGCACAACTGAGGGACTGAACTGAACTGTAGAATACTGGAATGGGTTGCCATTCCCTTCTCCAGAGGATCTTCCTGACCCGGGGATCTCGGGTCTCCAACATTGTGGGCAGATTCTTTACCATCTGAGGCACCAAGAAAGTCCTTATGTTTCATAGTTGGTGGAAAATAAATATAAAGCATTGTATGCTTATTTAATGTATGGTTCTCCATTTACACTAGTTTTATAGTTGTTGCAATTTTGTCTGTTTGTTAGCTCAGGGATTCTGCTGTGAAATTGGATAGTTTAGCCTAGAAGCTATATGGAGTCATTTAAGATTTATATCTATAGTCTTAAGACTTTTGAAGGTAGTTAATTTTATGTACTATTCTGTGTCTGTTTCCTCAAGTTCTCATAAATTAATTTTCAATTACAAATAAGAATAAAGTAAAAGAAAAGTTCTTAAACAAGTTTGCTTTATATGTAAGAGGTTTAAAAGGCCATCTGATAGTTTTGACATTTTTATTTTTAAATAAGAAGTTATGGAATGACATAAATGAACTTTGGTAATGTTCCTGAGATAAACTCATGTAATCTCAGCTATCTTGGTCAAAAATTATACAAGGGAAGCCAAAATAATAATGTTTTAAAATATCGAAAGAGATAGAAATATGAGTTATTGTAGGGGTATATCACTGGGACTTTTGGTGAAGTTCTAAGGAAAAGAAACCAAAGTATCATAAAGAGAAAATATTATACAATGCTTCTAAATCAACCATATTTCCACTATAAAATTACATATAACATATCAAAATATACATATGATTATTCATAATTAACTGGGTAAATAATCTAAGAAATATACAATGTGGTCAGTTTTAGAAATACATGCTTAATATGAGAGGTAGCTTGATATCTCCTTGATTAGAGTTTAATAATCTTATTCCGAATCTTAAATATAAGAAAGGTTGCTTACTATTTAGTAATAGAATTTGAAAGCAGCCCTTTACTCTGGAAATCTATAGTATGAATAACTATTTTAACACCAGAAATCCTTTTAAGGTTTTTCTTTATTATTCCAAAATACTACAAGTTATGTATGTATTACAGTTCAGCTTGGAACTATTACTAAGGCCTGGGGTAAGTTTACACAACACATAGCTTTTTGTGGCTTTGCCTCTTCAAAGAAAAATTTGCTATGGATGACTTTTAAAAACAGGGATAAGTGCAAAGAAGAAGAATTTTACTTTTCTTCTTGAGAACAATCTTATGCCAATTATCATTAACTAGTTATTTACTTAATAGTGAGTTCCAGTGGTTTATAATAAATCAAATGATTAAATATTACAGTTTAATAATATTTTAACTCACTAATACTTTTTCACATAAATTTCTATACATGACAGCCAAAAATATAACTGAGGTCATTTTTAAGTAATTCAGAAGTTTTGACATTTTTATAATATTCATTGCACATATTATTTTAAAAAGTTAAATGATTCGATCAAGTCTGAGTCAAAGAATGCGTATCCTATTTAAACACACCTTTCAAAGCAAGGATAATAATATCTATAGACTTTTGGGAAAAATCAGTCAGGTGACATTTTATAACTCAAATATTTTATTAGTGTTTTTCAAGTAGTAGAGGAGCCTTTACCATTGCTATTTAAATGTTTCTAATTATAGGATTTATGGAGGGCACTCTGAAGGATTTTGTTGCTAAATTAAAATATACATTCTAGGACCTTACTTTTATGCTGTCTGAAGCAAGGACTCAGGTGGTAACAGATGGGGGGAACTTATGTGAAGCTTAATAAAGGACATGGCACTTCTGACTGAGTGTTTGCTCTTATTACTGACATTTTCTTTGTATTATGTCCTTTTGCCCTCATCAATTTATCCTCCTTTATAAATATCCCTTTTTCCTCCAATGTACACCATACTCTCTTCTATTTCTAGGTTCACTCATTTTAACTGCAGTAGAATATTACATTGTATGAATCCACCGGACTGTGCCGATCTGGAAGTCTGTTAATGGACACTTGTGCTCTTTCCAAAGCTGAGCTTCACGTTCCTGGGTGCGTCACAATGCATTCCTATACCAGGGCTTTTCCAAGCTCTCTAGGAGAAGAATTAATGTGCTGTAGGGTGTGAAAATCTTGAGCTTTACTAGCTATTGTTAAATTTAGCCCTAAAGTGATTCAACAAAACTTTACTCCAAACTTTTGTTTGTCAAACAGTATATGAGAATTTCTATTTCTCCACCTTCTCACAGTGCTCTTGGTGTTGCCAGATATTAGCCTTACTTAGAATCTGATAGTTGTGAAATTGTATTTAAGTGTAATTTCAATCAACTTTTACTCTATTACTAGTGAGACTGAGCATCTTTTCATATTTACTGGCCATTTGGATATCTTCTCACATCAACTGCTATTTTGTCTATTTTTCAAAATTAATTTAAATGTCTTTTTGCACTATGTGGCATTCTTTTACTTACTTTCATTTATGGAGTCTTCTGTTGTACTGAACTTTCAAATGTTAATAAAGTCAACTGTATTAAATATTTTATTTGAAGTTTGTACTTTTAGTTTCTTGTTTGGGGGAAAAAAAAAAAAAGCTGTCCTCACTAAGAAATCACTAAGTTTTCATATTTGATCTATAAGTTTTCCATTTCTATCCTTAAATTTGAGGTCTGCAATGTACACATAATTAATATTTGCAGATAATTTATTTTTTGAATTCTGTGATGTAGAATTCTATCCATTCCAAACCTCAAATTATCCCAAGATCATTTGTTTGTAAAACATTGTTTTCCCCTGTTCCCAATAGAGCTTTTGTAAATTAATTACCTGCATATATGTGGGTCTATTTTATGATTTCTAATTCTGTTCCATTTGTTTATTTTGTTTAACACTGTGCTAAGACCATACTCTTAACTACTCTGGCTTTAAAATAAGGTTTAATGTCAGGTACAGAAAGTTTCTATCATCAGTTGTGTTCTTAAAACTTATCTTGCTAACTTTTGCACCTTTTAATCCCAAAGAAATTTGGTAATCAAATTTTTTTACAAGATCAGCTTGTAAAATTGTCTGAAAAATACATTTAAGTCTGGTAGATGTTCAAAGTTGACTCCACTGTGGGATCTTTCATAAGTTCTACAAAAGCTCCTTTGCTGGCTTCTGTTCTTCTACAACTTCCATGAAATGGGTGGCACACCATTTTTTCCAACTTCTACATCTGGCCTAGTCCCCCTAGTTTTCCAGGATGGTACAGATTCTTACTGTTAAATTCCACAAATGATTCTTAGTAGACCGAAGTAAAAATTCTTGGGAAATATTTATGCTCTAACCTAATATATTTGGGGATAAGGCTGATCCTAAATCAGCCACCTCACTTTAATTCTTTCATCAAAGTAGTTTATCCCCTCTCTTCTGTCATTCTCTAGATTTCTGTTTAGGATTCAGTCAGTGGACCATGTGCTTTCTACATATCGGGATCATATATCAAATTTTCCAGGTGAGGTCCTTGAAGGCTTTCTTTTGAGGCATATTGATATATAGAAGGTGCTGTCTTTATCAATTCCACTTTAGAGGGTAGGTTAGAAGCACATATATTTTCAGGTCTAACAAAAACAAGCTCTTATGTGACATATGAATAATTTTTGAAATTATTTGAAATTAAATTATTTGAAATGAAAGAATAATAATTCTTTCCTTTGGCATATGAATAATTTGAGAAAATAAGAGTAAAATGTAGCTAAGGCTTCCCAGGTGGCTCAGATGGTAAAGTGTCTGCCTGCAACGTGGAAGACCCAGGTTTGATCCCTGGGTTGGGAAGATCCCCTGGAGAAGGAAATGGCAACCCACTCCAGTACTCTTGCCTGGAAAATTCTATGGACGGAGGACCCAAGTAGGCTAGAGTCCATGGGGCCTCAAAGAGTAGGACACAACTGAGCAACTTCACCTTCTTCTTTTCTTTCCATATTTGTTTGAGTGTAGAGGATTTTATAAATATAAAGATTTAAAAGCAATTTAGATGAGAAAACATCAACATTGGCAGTATATTTTAGTACTGCTACTTTAAATCAAAGTCTTATTTATGTTTTAGGAAAGTAGAAAGAAATAAGTTTCTATCTTTAAGATTTTCCTTTGGAACATTTGTACATGAAAGAAATGCATTTTTAAATGTTTTTTTTTAATACTAACAGACTTCAAAAGATAGCTAAAGTATGAATTAAAATGATCCTTTTTAATAAAATACACTACCACAAAAGGTGAACATGTTATATTCTGGATGTAGGTTTAATTGACATAATTTACCACACACTAAGAGTGTTGGTAACATAACCCTGATGATGAACAAGCCAGAGCTGGTCCCTCGGACATACTGTCATAACAGTCAACATTCATTCTATTCTGAGAGCTTTAACAACAGCATGCTTTCAGGCTTCACACAACACAGGGGAAGCAAAATAACTGCCTCACTAGAATAAAATATATGTGCCAAATAGTATTTGCATGCTACTTAACCTTAAGAAGATTAAAGAGATACAAGTACCCCGAGATCAAAATGCACATTGGAACACACATGCCTGTTTATGCTTACACGAGCTATGCCAGGGCTTGCTTGTATAGTGTGCACGCCTTTGAATTTAAAGCTGTTTGAACTTTGCTTCTGAGATATATGGAGGTAAAATGAAGAAAATTCTAGTAGAGAAAGTGAAATTGTGAGGCTGATTCAAAGAATAATGGAAGGAAGGAAAGAAGGAAATTTTGGTTTTAAAAGCTATGAACAATTCATATTTCTCATTGAATTTAATGTAGTCACAGATGTCACCACCCATGAGACATAATAAGGCCCATATCCAGATAGACATTGACCTTTGCTTTCCATTGTGACAAAGCTAGTATTACTAGCCAGGAAGAAAGTTAGCCAGTTGCCTTGAGGTTCTCAAATCATAATCCAGACATCTGGTTCTCAACCCTGTGTACTCAGTTGCTTAGTTGTGTCTGATTCTTTGAGACCCCATAGATTATAGTCCCATAGGCTCCTCTGTCCATGAGATTCTCCAGGCAAGAATACTGGAGTGGGTTTCCATTTCTCAAACCTGATCCATAGGTAAATTGTCTGTGAGGCTTCAGAAAAGCATACACATATCAGGCATAAAGAATCAGCCTTTTCATTTAGGTTACAGATCTTTTTCTTGTGAGGGAAGATACCTATGGGCAGAAACGTAGACTCTGGAGACTAAGAGACATACATGCCAGAGGTCTGAGCTGGGCAGGTAGCAGAACCAGCCCTGTGATCTGTTATTTTCCCTTTTGATTTAGTCTCTGGCTGTTTCTATCCTGAGTACATTGCTAATCTACAAATAGCACTCTATCATCACTATGATTAGTATCATATCATGTAAAAGAAACACTTTCAGGCAAATGCAAAGGTTGTATGCATGATTACAGAACAGTGCTGAAGAAATCAAAATAAGACAACAGGAACAACATATTAAAAAAAAAAACATTGAGGATAAGGTAACATAGTTACAAAGGATGCACATAACAAATGTGATACCCTCACTTTTATCCACATCTGTCTCCGTTTGTAAAAAAGGGTGAGGTCCAGACAGTCATGTAATTTCATTTATTCAGGCTCCTTTTCAAAGCCTTTTTCAGTAAAGCCTTAATAAGTACTCTGCAGATGAGAAGGACATGGTTGATTATATGCTAGAGTAGGAGGAGAAGAAGAAAGGCCACTAACATTTCCTCCTAATTCCTATTAATTTTCCTGGTACAAATGATGAGCAATGTATCAGCAGGAATGAATCTTATATGTAAAGTGGCAGGCTAGGCTGCTCAAATAGATGAAACTTGCAACTGCAACAAGAACCTTTTTGCCTAGTGTACAAAGGACTAAGTGTTCTACATTGTTCTTTTCAGCACACCCAGAAATAATTTGTACTCATTGTTAATAACTATCTTTGGAAATAATGATATAAGTATATGAGAGCACCATTTTTTCATTCATTCAACTGAACACCTACTGTCCTAGCCCCACATAAAAACAGTCATGACCTTAATGGACAATTAATTATATTTTGCAATCATGTGTGTGAGTGTGAGTGTGTGTGTGTGTGTGTGTGTGTGTGTGTGTGTTAGGGAGCAATAGTGGGAGAATCAGAATAAATATGTAAGCCAAGAAATAAATTGAATGATTTCAGATAAAAGGGGTATTACGCTTGAGTGGGACTGGGGTGTTGGGATTGAAGAATGTGTCTATCTAATTTAGAACAGATAGGGTGGTGACATTTGAGCTAGTATCTGAAAGACAAAATAGCTGTTTGCATCTTGGGGAAAAAAGAATGCGTGGAGTAGGAAAAGCAAGTGCAAAGCCCCCTGGAGTATTAAGCTTGGTGTGTTGGAAGAATAGACAGAAAAGCAGCTTGTTGGACTATGAGCCCAGAACAGGATAAGAGATGAGGTCAAGATTATGCAGGATTCAGAGCACTGGAATATTTATAAGGCATGCCAAGGAATTTAGATTTTTCTCAGATGCATTGGAGGATTTTTAAACAAAAAAGTGAATATCTATGTTGAAAGGGATTATGATTTACCTACCTAAATAAGATATTTTGTTCTATAATTATATATGAACATAGTGAGACACTCCTTCCATATAACCATTACATATCACCAAGACGTAGTGAGTCTTCATATGAAGTAGGGCAGAGATCAGAGAAACTAATTTACTAATATGACATATAGCAGATGTGTTTATTTTCAGACTTATTCTATTTGTTGGTCTTATGTAGAAACAGCCATAACCTTGTTCTAAAATCTTTCATTTGGCCATTGAGTTTCCTATGACACTTAATGAGTTATTTTCCCTTCATTTGCTCTGCTCTTCTCGAAATGCAGAAATTAATATTAGTAAACTGCGATGAAGCAATTGAGCTAATCATTTATTAAATTGATTTTTATTTTCATTCTTAATGATTGATGAAGTATAAACTCTACTTGGTCCAAGATATGAGTATAATTTATAAGGTACTAGATATTAGTGAGCTGAATGTGTTGCAACCCATTTTGTTTATCTATGTAAGATATAAATTAAGGCCCAAAGAGTTGTGTTAACATTCAGCTCTTTCACTTCTTTATTCACATAATTGCAAAGTCCATAGGATTAAAGAATAAAGCCCTAGCTCCTAAGCAGAGCACTCAATCAACTGCTCCTGAAAAATTATGCCTTTCTATACCTGCTTTTGGGCTTCCCAGGTGTTCAGTGGAAACTAATCTGTCTGAAAATTTAGGAGATACGGGTTTGATCGCTGGGTCAGGAAGATACCCTGGAGAAGGAAATGGCAATTCACTCCAGTATTCTTGCCTGGGAAATCCCATGGACAGAGGAGCCTGGAGGGCTACAGTCCATAGAGTAGTAAAAGAGTCAGACATGACTTCGTAACTAAACAACAGCAACAAATACCTGTCTTCATTTACAAGTATTTATTTCATCTGTTTTGACAATTCATCTTCAGTTCAATTCAGTTCAGTCACTCAGTCATGTCCTACTCTTTTTGACCCCATAAACTGCAGCATGTCAGGCTTCCCTGCCCATCACCAATTCCCAGAGCTTACTCAAACTCATGTCCACTGAGTCAGTGATTCCATCCAATCACCTCATCCTCTGTCATCCCCTTCTCCTCCTACCCTCAATCTTTCCCATCATCAGGGTCTTTTCAAATGAGTCAGTTCTTGGTGGCCAAACTATTGGAGTTTCAGCTTCAGCATCAATCCCTCTAATGAATATTCAGGACTGATTTCCTTTAGGATGGACTGGTTGGATCTCCTTGCAGTCCAAGGGATTCTAAGAGTCTTCTCCAACACCATAGTTCTAAAGCATCAGTTCTTCAGTGCTCAGCTTTCTTTATAGTCCAATTCTCACATCCATACATGACTACTGGAAAAACCATAGCTTTGACTAGATGGACCTTTGTTGGCAAAGCAAGGTCTCTGCTTTTTAATATGCTAAGTTGGTCATAACTTTCCTTCCAAGGAGCAAGCATGTTTTAATTTCATGGCTGAGGTCACCATCTGCAGTTATTTTGGAGCCCAAGATAATAGAGTCTCTCACTGTTTCCACTGTATCCCCATCTATTTGCCATGAAGGGATGGGACCAGATGCCGTGATCTTAGTTTTCTGAATGTTGAGTTTTAATCCAACTTTTTCACTCTCCTCTTTCATTTTCATCAAGAGGCTCTTTAGTTCTCCTTTGCTTTCTGCCATAAGTGTGGTGTTATCTGCATATTTGAGGTTATTGATATTTCTCCTGGAAATCTTGATTCCAGTTTGTGCTTCATCCAGTCCAGCATTTCTCCTGATGTACTCTGCTTATAAGTTAAATAAGCAGGGTGACAATATACAGCCTTGATGTACTTCTTTCCCGATTTGGAACCAGTCTGTTGTTCCATGTCCAGTTCTAACTGTTGCTTCCTGATCTGCATACAGGTTTCTCAGGAGGCAGGTCAGGTGGTCTGGTATTCCCATCTCTAAGAATTTTCCACAGTTTGTTGTGATCCACACAGTGAAGGCTTTGGCATAGTCAATAAAGCAGAAATAGATGCTTTTTTGGAACTTTCTTGCTTTTTCAGTGATCCAGCGGATGTTGGCAATTTGATCTCTGCTTCCTCTGCCTTTTCTAAATCCAGCTCAAACATCTAAAAGTTCACAGTTCATGTACTGTTGAAGCCTGACTTGGAGAACTTTGAGCATTACTTTGGGGCTCCTCTGGTGGCTCAGATGGTAAAGTGTCTGCCTGCAATGTCAGAGACCTGGGTTCAATCCCTGAGTAAGGAAGATACCCTAGAGAGGGAAATGGGAACCCTTTCCAGTACTCTAGCCTAGAAAATCCCATGGATGGAGGAGCCTGGTAGGCTACAGTCCATGGGGTTACAAAGAGTCAGACATGACTGAGGGACTTCATTTTTTGCTAGTGTGTGAGATGAGTGCAACTGTGAAGTAGTTTGAACATTCTCTGACATTGCCTTTCTTTGGGATTGGAATGAAAACTGACTTTTTCCAGTTCTGTGGCCACTGCAGAGATTTCCAAATTTGCTGGCATATTGAGTGCAGCATGTTAACAGCATCACCTTTTATGATTTGAAATAGCTCAACTGGAATTCCATCACCTCCACCAGTTCATCTTACACTTTTCCTATCCACTCTCATATTTGTACACATTTCAGGATCCAGCTTAAATGTCAATTTCTCCATTAAGTTTTTCCTGATTTCCCAAGTAGATTTAACGTATGCCTGTGTTTTATTTCCAGAAAAGCAGTTTATTGAACTATGACCCAGAACAGGATGACAGGAGTTGAGGTCAAGATTATGCAGAGTTCAGAGTACTGGAATATATTTATAAGGCACAGCAAGGAATTTAGATTTTTTTCAGAGAGATGGGTTGGAGGATTTTTAAACAAAAAATTGAATATCTATGTTTAAAGGAATTATGATTTACCTCTTTTTCCTTTCATAAGACCTCTTTTTACTTCCATACTCCACAATAAAGATTTATTTCCTCCTGGACAAGTGTTATATTTTATTCATTTTTTTCTGAATTTATTGCTAGTTTATATCAGGGACTAATATTTCAGGAATTCAAGGACTGCATGAATGAATGAATAAACAAGTTATTGTGCACAGCAATCATTCTCACCTTATATTTGATTCATTCCCCTGATATGCTCTGTGCAATATGATTGAGATAACATGATTCTTGGAAATGCCTTCAGATTTTCTGGACTTTGTGTCTCCACTCACACTGCTCCCTGGTCTTACAACTGCCTCCATCCACTAATGACAACTGTGAGATCCTATACAGCTTCCAAAACCCATCTAAAATAGTCACTCCTCCACAAAGTTTTCCTTACTCCTAATCCAATAGCCTAGGATGATAGAGGATGAGATGGTTGGATGGCATCACCAACTCAATCGACATGAGTCTGAGCAAGCTCTGGGAGTTGGTGATGTACAGGGAAGCCTGGCGTGCTGCAGTCTATGAGGTAGCAAAGAGTAGGACATGAAGAGTAGGACATGACTGAGCAACTGAACTGAACTGAGTCCGATAGCCATCCCTCTTGCCTCCGTACTCTTTGACACATTATCAGTGCTTCCCTTTTTTCATTTCTTTCTACACTGTGTCTGTTTATATTAAATCACAATTACTGATGCTCAAGCCTTTATGCTTGCATGCAAAGTACAAGCTCTCCACATTTGATCATATATGGTTTTCTTGGTACTACTCTCTTATAGCTGTATATAGGAGCACATATTTTAGTGCGAGGTAACTGCCGCCATGCTCAAGAGAATAACTGAGGTAGTTATAAGTGCTATCCTGCGTGCATTTTTTAAAATAGATATCATATATTATTTCTGCCAAACATGACAAGAGCCAGCAAAACCTTTCATTGAATTGGGCATTGTTATTTGTCCAAAGGATTTCTTTAGAGTTTTATACCAGTTTTGTTTTTATTTCGAAATGTGCTAATGTGCTTCTGTTGTGTTTTAGGGTGCTCCAATACTGTCTTCCAAAGAAAATTAGCTTTGTTACATTTCCATACTTAGAAAAACAAAGATAGTAAAAATGAGTCATAGCTCTGACAACAGTTTAGTACTAAAAGTAGTTATTTATATGAGCTAATCTAAAAGTAATAACAACTAAGAAAAGTGTTCTCACTCTTCAGAATACACAGGAATGCAGATATTCTATTGTTGGTATCTACTATTAATTACAGAACCCACTTAACACTGCAGGAAAGGTTCTTTCTAAATGCTGAACCTAAATGCTATATTTCTGTATTGCTGAAAGAGCAAAAGAAAAAGGGAATGGCAATATTACAAATATAAGGGAAAGGTGAAGGTTTATACCAGGGAGGATGATGGGAATATTGTCTCACAAAACCAGAGTACCAACTCTGCAGATGAGCTAAGGTGGGTGGCATAAATGCAATGAATTGAGCTCTCTCTGCAGACATACCCCATTATTTCATCTCTAATGAATTCATTTGTCAAACATCAAAAGCAGAAAGAATAGAACAAAAATTTACCTACATTGCTAAACCTTTAACTTTTTCTGTAATTCTAAAACGCCCTTCTGTTAGAGTGATCTAGTGAAAGATGTATTTAACAGTACTCAGCTTATAAAAGATCACCTTCCAAAACATTCATTTTCTACCAATTTTTTCCCTTGGTGAATAACTTATTTTCTTTCATATTGATAACAAATAAACAGCCTTTGTTTATAAGTAAATAGGCACACATGTACACGTAAGTGTGTTAAGATGAATTTAAGCCAAACAGCTTCAGAGAGATGATGTGCTTTTGGTGTTTGGGAAAATAACAGCCTCACAGTGAATTAATACTATGCATTTTCTATGTATATTTTTTCTCTTCCAGATACTTAAAAAATCTATTGAGGACTATTCTACCTGTGAATGAGCCTTGAATTACCCTCGCTTCTGTCAGAGTCTATTTATCATTCTGACAGTGTGAGTCTCTAAAAGCAAATAAGAGCAGGAAGGGGCTCTGCACTCTTGCCTTGGCAGAATTAAGCTTCTTTCCCACAAGGGAAAGACATCCTAGAGACAGGTGCAATATTTTACACAAACTCAGTGAGATACTACATAATGTCTTTTTTTGGAGGACTCTATATAAGCTGGGTCTGATATAAGTCTAAATGTCCCTACCTTGCAACAGTGCATTAACAAACAGTTGTATTTGTTTACCTCTAGGAGTCTAATGTACTTAGTTTTAAAGTGCAGATGTTCAGGAGGAGAAAAAAATAAAAATCTCCTCTGTGAAAGTAACTTCTGATTATGTATTTTGATATTTTTACATATGTTCATATATTCTTTGTATAGAAACCTAAAGATAAAATGATTTGATATTCCTTGAGAAATATTTTCTATAGCCTTTAAAAATATTTTAAAAATTAAAAAAATAAGATTACATCTACACAACTCTTAATACAATGGTCATTCAATTAACACAACAAAGTGATTTGTTTAAGCAAATGTCTACCTGTAAACATTCAACATTACAGGCACAGATGTCTGTATTTTATTAATCTTGAGAACACATCTATGGAACTTGAACAATTCTCTTTTTACTAATGGAGTGGAACATTAGAGAGAGAAAGAATTCTATTAAAAAGTCAGTCTTGTTACTGTATCTTGATGGATAAATGATGCTAAAAACATTACACAACCAGTCTGAAAAGTATCCATTGTTAGATGTCCATCTAAATAATTACGGCCATTTTGTTTAAATGAAATACGTTAAAAATTATAACACTGAATGAGCATGTGTGTTGGTCAATCAGTATATCATACTACAGGTGAAGTGAATTCTTTAGAACACCCCGAATAGTATATTATGTCTGATGGACAGGTGATCTAATAAGAAAAATTCCTCACATTTTATTTGTAGAAAGATTTCAATTTTTGAGAAAACTTTGGTATACTTACACCCAACTTGTATTATCATTTGCTCTGCAAACTTTAAACAAAAACTAATGGTTATTCTAAAGAAATCCAAGTCATTAAAGTATCATTTTGAAGAAAATGTATTGCAATCTCAGTTTTGCTTTCCTTAGCATTATTTTTAATATGTAAAGTGATATCCATTTCTTCTCCATGGGATTTATCTGATATATTTTTGCTGTTGTTATAAAATTCTTCAAATGATCACAGAGAATGCCCTAAATTCCTTGAGAAGGAAAGAAATTTTCTAAGGAAACTTGAGGCATGAGGGACCATGAAGACTTCCTTATTTCAGCAAAGTGAATGAATTGGATGAGGTTTTTGATGTTCTGATTGAACAGAATAAAGCAAGTCCTCCATGGATTAATGTTTCTGCAAGTCGAAAGGCCTCTTTTGCAACAGTTGGCAGAGGGCTGCCTTAAGGTGGAAGTAAACTCCCTTTTAAAAACTTCCTTTTATCCCTAAAAATAAAGACACAGAGGAGGAAATCATGGAGTTTTTTTAAAGCATTTATATTGTCTAGAAGTTTAGTACTGAGTTCAGACATAACATCTATTTCAATGTGCAAATATACACATATTAAGAAATTACATGTACCAACAAAGAGGTCATCTTTTCTGTTACCCTAACATTTCTAGGACAAAGTCAAGGGGAGTATTTGGAATCATATTTTAAAACAAATGTTATTCTCTGAATTATAGGTCTTATGTCTGTTCTGGAAATAGTTGCATGGCCAGTGTAATTATGGCTTATATGAGTCACAGAAGCTGCTTCTAGGCACTGTTCATCCTATTTATACTCTAGCCCTGGAACAAATATTCAGAAGTTAAGGATACAATGACAAAGAATGATGTCAGGAGAAGTTCAGTGGCCACAGCTTCCTTTCTTATAACTTGAACTAAACTTAAGGACCCCAGCAGACAGGTTAGGGAGACCTCCTACCTCCCTGGAAGTCCTCCGTAGTTATGAGGGGACATGCAAGGAAGGTCACAGCTTTGTTTGAGGTCTGACCTTGCTGGGCTATTATAAAGAATTGAATCCTACTGACAAATTTGGCCATAGCAATTTTCTCTACAGCAGAATAATGCACTTCACAAGAGAAGTGTCAGATTATTAAATTCTTTGTGCTGAAATGCTCTTTGTGTCAGGGTGTATATGCTGGACCCTACAAGCCAAATGCAGTTTCTATACATTCTGTCCAGCTTCAGCTTACAAGTCATCTTGCTGTGTGGAAATTTTTATAGAGCAACAATGTGTTAGTTAAATGCCATTGATTCTTTTTCTACTTTTTTCTTGAGTTAACAAAATCAAACGAAAAAAAATAAGACCAAAATTATGAGAATTGTAATTTCAAAAGTAGAAAAAAATGATATGGATTGACTTATTTGCAAAGCAGAAATAGCGAGAAAGATGTAGAGAACAAGCATATAAATACCAAGAGGGGAAGGGGAGGGTGGGATGAATTGGGAGATTGAGATTGACATATATACACTGCTGCTGCTGCTGCTAAGTCGCTTCAGTAGTGTCCAACTCTGTGCAACCCCATAGACAGTAGCCCACCAGGATCCTCCGTCCCTGGGATTCTCCAGGCAAAAATACTGGAGTGGGTTGCCATTTCCTTCTCCAATGCATGAAAGTGAAAAGTGAAAGTGACGTCGCTCAGTCGTGCCTGACTCTTAGCGACCCCATGGACTACAGCCTACCAGGCTCCTCCGTCCATAGGATTTTCCAGGCAAGAGTACTGGAGTGGGGTGCCATTGCCTTCTCCATATATACACTACTATGTATAAAATAGATAACTAATGAGAACATATTGCATAGCACAGAGACCTCTACTCAGTGCAGTACGGTGACCTAAATGGGGAAGAAATCCAATAAAAGAGAGGTGTACGTATACATATTGCTGATTAACTTTGCTGTACAGTAGAAACTAACACAACATTGTAAAGCAACTACACTCCAATAAAAGAAACTAAAGGCAGACTACATTAATAAAACATACTGGAATGTTTTCAAAAAGTAGAAAAACATATTAAACTTCCGTTTTCCCACAAGACAAAACTATAAGTACATTTGAAATGTCTTGTCTCCATGTACAATCTTCTCTAAAAGTAAGTGTATGTGTATAGTATCAAACCATGCACTAAGCCCATGGGTGAAAGAAAGTATATATTTAAAAACAGTTATGAAGTGAATGAAACTAGAGCCTATTTTACATAGTGAAGTAAGTCAGAAAGAGAAACACCAATACAGTATATTAACATATATACATATGGAATTTAGAAAGGCGGTAATGACGACCGTATACACAAGGGAGCAAAAGAGACACAGATGTAAAGAATGGACTTTTGGACTATGTGGGAGAAGGTGAGGGTGGGGTGATTTGAGATAATAGCATTGAAACATGAATATTACCATATGTAAAATAGATGACCAATGGAAGTTCAATGCATGAAGCAGGGCATTCAAAGCCGGTGCTCTGGGACAACCCAGAGGGATGGGGTGGGGATGGGGTTGGGAGGGGGTTTCAGGATGAGGGGGCACATGTACACCTGTGGCTGATTCATGTCAATGTATGGCAAAAACCATCACAATATTGTAAAGTAAGCATCCTCCAATGAAAATAAATTAATTAATTTTAAAACTAAATAAAAGCACACACACAAAAATAAAAAGTCAAGAACAATTTGATCCTTAAGGAATAGGTAGAGTGAAAACGTATCTTTCTCTATGAGAGAGATTGTGAGGGTTAACATATACTTTCTTCAAGAATGGGGGAGAAAGAATTTTTGCTGTTCACAATATTTCATTGTATGTATAATATTTCTTTCCCTGGACAATCTTCTACGATATCTTAGAATGAACTTCTCAATATTCCCCACAGAACTTAAAATAAAGATGCCTATTTGATTCATTGAAAAAATTTAAAAATGTGTTGTCAATTCATTAATAAACGTATTTAGTTGATGATATAACAGAAGCTTATCAACATTATTTTACTTCACTCTCATTTCATAGATACTTATATTTCTTTCTGGTGCTTGATAACGTTTCATTCTGTGACCTGGTCACTTTTCTCTCTCACTCCCTCTAACCTTTCAGCCAAGATTTACTGATGCTGTACTAAGTACTGTAATGCATGCAATAGTCCAGGGCAATGTAGCTAATCCTATTCTCATTTTTTGGAGAAAGAAATTGAGTCTTAACAATTTAAAGTCTTGCCTTATAAGGCAAGTAAACAGCAGAGCTCAGAGTCTAATCCTGGCCTTTCTAATCCCAATTAAGCATATTATAGCTCTTGGATGAAATTTCTCTGAATTAGTCTTCAAGGGTCATATGCAAGATGAATGGAAATAGATCTTAGGAATTACTGGAATAGTGGTTCCCAAACCTCATTGTGCATCAGAATAACTGTGGAGCAAAGAACACAGATTCCTGGGCACTGGTCCTAAATTCAGATTCTTCTGGACCAGGGTGGAGCTAAGGTATTTGTATTTTGAACATGCTTCACAGCTGAATGTTGTGCAGTGGGTTTGGAAATCATGGAACATTTCCAGATCTCTTATTTTAGAAATGAAGACAGCTGAGACTTGGTTTGTGATGAGAGAAATAAAGCCCAGGCTTCTCCTCCTTTCATCAATCCTTTTTTGTGCCCTATAATGATCAGTAACTAGTTCTTATAAGGACTGCATAATTATTGTTTTATGTCTCTATTTTCTCTGTAACTAAGCAGGACCCATGGTGCCTCCCGGGGACAGACTCCCTGTAACTCCTCTCTGAAGTACCCGGATAATAGTATCTTATCCCTGTTTTCTGAGTTTTTCACATGCTAAAACCACCACCAAATGGAAGAAATAAACTACTTGATGATCATGAGCAAATAGCCCCCAGAATTACTGGCACCTATAAAGAAAGCCGGGAGAAGGCAATGGCAACCCACTCCAGTACTCTTGCCTGGAAAATCCCATGGGCGGAGGAGCCTGGTGGGCTGCAGTCCATGGGGTTGCTAAGAGTCGGACACGGGTGAGAGACTTCACTTTCACTTTTCACTTTCCTGCATTGGAGAAGGAAATGGCAACCCACTCCAGTATTCTTGCCTGGAGAACCCCAAGGATGGGGGAGCCTGGTGAGCTGCCGTCTATGGGGTCGCACAGAGTCAGACACGACTGAAGCAAATTAGCAGCAGCAGCAGCAGCATAAAGAAAGCTGAGCGCCGAAGAATTGATGCTTTTGAACTGTGGTGTTGGAGAAGACTCTTGGGAGTCCCTTGGACTGCAAGGAGATCCAACCAGTGCATCCTAAAGGAGATCAGTCCTGAATATTCATTGGAAGGACTGATGCTGAAGCTGAAACTCCAATACTTTGGCCACCTGATGTGAAGAACTGACTCATTTGAAAAGACCCTGATCCTGGGAAATATTGAAGGCAGGAGGAGAAAGGGACGACAGAGGATGAGATGGTTGGATGGCATCACCAACTCAGTGGACATGAATTTGAGTAGGTTCCAGGAGTTGGTGATGGACATGGAAGCCTGGCGTGCTGCAGTCCATGGGGTCTCAAAGAGTCGGACATGACTGAGCGACTGAACTGAAGAATTGATAATGTCAACTGTCTGCTACCTCACCATCAAAATTAGAGAATTGCACATTAGCCGATCACACACCCTGGGACATCCTTCCCTCATCTGGTCTTTATAAATAGTTTTCTGAAATCCATGGGGAAGTTCAGAGGCTTTTTGAGCACAAGTCAGCCATTCCTGTTGCATGAAAAGTGAAGTCACTCAGTGGTGTCTGACTCGTTGCAACCCCATAGACTGTAGCCTCCCAGGCTCTTCTGTCCATGGGAATTTCCAGGCAATAGTACTGGAGTGGGTTGCCATTTCCTCCTCCAGGGGATCTTCCCAACCCAGGGCTTGAACTCTGATCTCCCGCATTGTAGACAGACACTTTACCATCTGACCCAGCAGGGAAGTCCTGTTGCATGGCCCTGCATAAACCTTTCTCTACCCAAACATTGGTGTTTCAGTATTGTTTGGCCTCACTGTGCATCCGGCACAAAAATTTGCATCCTGTAACATTTCTAGTTACTTTTCTTTATGAAACTTTGAATGTAATGATTGCATTTATTGAGAGAAATTTGCTTAAAATGCTCATGAAACACTATGCTTAGTCTATTATCATTTTGGTTAAAGGAAACAGAGGGAACAATGGAATCTTCATGAAAAAAATATTTAATACCACAGATGGTACCCTCCATATGGGAAAGCATATTTGGGTTGTTAAGTATTGTGTCTCTAGCCTGACCAGAGCACATTAAACCCCATTTAAAATCAAATTTCGTGTCAAAGCACCTTTGAAAGAGAAATAGTGAAATTCCAAAGGGGGAAGGTGCACAGAACAGATTAATAAAACCCATTAGAAGGTGTTTGAAACACTGTTACACGTTGAGGATGTGACTTTGGTGAGTGAGAATGGCTAAAAATGCCACTTGAACTAACTTGCCACTTGAATTCTCACTTTTTAAAATCTTATATTAAATATGAAGAGAAAAATTAAAGGTATATAATTTTTCTGAAAGCTTCTCAGTGTTTGGGCAGAGAAAACCAGACTATGTCTTTTTAAGGGAGATTGGTTTATAGTACATTTATTCTTATGTTATAGACCATTAGTATTATAAAACGTCATATTAAAACAATATTTAAATTGAACTAACTCTAAGCCCTTCATTTAACATGGGAGAAATGGAGCATTTCCTTTTAATTATTTGCAGATATTATCTCCTAAATTAGATAGTGACTCTTAAAAAAAAAAAGTCTTATTTTGCACTGCTTTGTAGTGTCAGATAAACTCAAAAGAAGCTTTACTTGAGTTAGATGTGAATATCTGTTGAATGAAGGATGTGGCTGATGTGGAACTGGAGGGTAATCCTAGTCACATGATGCTTCTAGGATACTATAAGGAATACTCACCTATGAGATTCGAGCTTTGATGAACACTTAAGGGAAAATATGGTAGTGCTAACGAGGTCTATGACGTAATCACACTATAGCATGTATCTTCCAGTTTCACCTCTATTACAAGTGGAACTCAATTTTTAACCCTGAAATTCTATTATCCAATGAAAAATGTTCTGATATAAAGTAATTTTTTGCTGATTCTGACAGATTCTAGAGCCATAGGCAATTCTGTTAATATTACAATGAACTCTAATGGATAATAACAGCTGTCAACTCTACTTTGATAGAATTGTTTTCAATTTTTTTAAGAGTTAAAAGGCTGAAGAAAGAAAATATCAGAGAATATAAGGCAAAAACCATCCAGTCACAATGACAGGTCCTTAATACTTGAAATTCAGTGTCTGCTGATTCATTTAATAATCATTTGTTAAATGTCTACTGTACACGTGACTCTTTCTCTAAGGCCACGTATTTTCCTAAAGTCCTAACCCATACACGAACCACATTATCTTTCCTCCTGCACTACTGACTACATGCTCTGTAATTGGAGAAGCATTAATTTTATCTTGAATGTGATCTCTTAGCAACAGGTAAGTGAGGGAGAAGAAAGTTGAAAATTGCAACCCTGACTCCAAACTGCAAAGTGAAGACAATTTTCTGTAAAGTCCATTTAATTTAAAATCTCTTTTCTGCCTCTCAGACAGCCTTCCAACTAAGCACTGCTATTAAAGCACTGCTCATTCCACCTCACCAAGAATTGCTCTCCTGGTTATTAAGATGACTCACCGCCAAATACACTAGACTGAAGCTGCCACATGGATATTATATTTATTGCCAATATGCAGGGAAAAGGATGAGAACAAGTAAAATGTCCAGTGTCCCTGCATTGCCAGAGGAAAATAATAACGTGCCAGGTTTACACAGCATCCCTCAAAGGAGTGTCTTAATTCCTCATAAAAGCCGCAAGGGGTGATAAAATACATTACTATACTATCTGAGAAACGGAATTCTAAATTAAAGATCTTTAACCACATCCAAAATCAAAGAAAGTCAACTTGAGAATTATAATCAAAAGGTAACTATCTTCACTAATGACCATGTGAGTTAAAAGGCTCTGAAATAATATGTAAACAAAATTCTAATTTTATAAGTATTGTGTTTCTTATGGAATTAATTGCATCTCCAAAAGATATGCTGAAGTCCAAACTATCCCCTCCCATTATAGGATGTAAACTTATTCAGAAATCCAGTCTTTGCATATGTAATTATGTTAAGATGTTCTCACACTGGACCCTTAATTCAATAGGCCTGGTATCCTTATAAGAACAGGGAAGACAATGTGAAGACAGACACACATGATGAACGTCACGTAGTGATAGAAGTAGAACGGGAGCAATGCAGCTGTAAACCAAGGAAAGTCAAGGAATGCTACCACCACCAGAAGTTAAAAAGAGGCCAGGAACGAGTCTGTAGAGAGACGATGGAGGAATAGTGGCTTACTAAACCTTGATTCTGGGCTTTTATCCTCCAGAACTGCAAAAGAATAAACTTCTGCTGTTTTAAGCCACCACCCCCCAACCCTACCCACAACGTCCTCCACCCATACACATACCAAAATAAGAATACTACATGGATATGTGTCAGTGTTTAAAGTTGTTATCTCTGGATGAAAGGAGAGAATGTGACTCTACGCGTATGTTGTTTCCAAACTTTCTCTAGATTAAATATGTCATTCTGTCGTATGTAATAAATAATCACACAAGGGCTTGTCTCTAGCATGGCTAAGTGGACAGAAGCAAAAATTTTATCTGATTTTCTTCTTTTCATAATCTAAATTTCTTTGTACCTAACAGTCTAAGTTTTTATTTTGAAAGCAGTACTGATAGTTAAATATGGGCCAAAACATAATGCTGGGTCCCTTTACCTGTTTTTTGAAATGTAAAAAACCTGCTTTTACATTGTAAAAGACATGTACAAAAGTCCTGAACATTCAAATCATCCTAAGCATTCAACACATTTTTATAGACTTTGCATCAGTACATCAAACTTAAAAATAATACCTACTTTTCAGTTGGAACCGGATTAAATCTCTTCTCCAAGGATTACTGGCTATATGATTTGGGGAGGATTGCTAAATCTCTCTTAATCTCAGATTCTTCATCTACAAAATGGCAATATTTATGAAAAATTTACATTCCCTGAGATGTCATAATATATTGAAGAGCTAACATATGAGAATTGCTTAGCTCAAAGTCTAGCACATGCATGCTCATTAAATATTAGATAGTATTAATAATACTATGGGCTTCCCTGATAGCTCAGTTTGTAAAGAATCTGCCTGCAATGCAGGAGACCTGGATTTGATCCATTGGGTTGGGACAATCCCCTGGAGAAGGGAAAGGCTACCCACTCCAGTATTCTGGCCTAGAGAATTCCATGGACTGTATAATCCATGGAGTTGCAAAGAGTTGGACACAACTGAGCAAATTTCACTTTCAATAACATTATACCCTACATTTTGTGACAATTTAAAGAATGAACTACTCTGAGTATCTATCCCCTTGTTATAAAGGAGATAACATTCTTTAAAATCAATATCTATTGCTTTGAATGTAAGCACAACCATTTTTTTTGTGTTTGTTTGTGGTTTAGTTGCTAAGTCATGTCTGTCTTTTGCAACCCATGGACTGTAGCCCACCAGGATCCTCTGCCATGGGATTTTGCAAACAAGAATACTGGAGTGGTTTGACATTTCCTCCTCCAGGGGATCTTCCTGACACAGGGATTGAACCCAGGTCTCCTGCACTGCAGGCAGGTTCTTAACCAACTGAGATACCAGGGAAGCCCTTTATTTGTGCAGTCTCTTTTAAAAGTTACTTAACCTAAAAATCAGTTTGTTCAACTTTGAAATGGAAAAAATAATACATATCTCATTTGGATAGTTTTAGAGAAATAATAATAATGATAATTACTATCATTTATTGACTCTGATGATGTTCAGACCCTGGATTAAACACCATGTGCATAGTAGTATATGCAATCCTTGCAAAATCTTCATGAATTATTTTGAGGAATCAATCCATAAGAATTAAATGTAGGTGTACCACATACATCTAATAGAATAATTAGAAATGATGTATTGGTTACTTTGTATTAAAATTACAGTATCATCTGGTTATTTAAATAAGTTTTTGAAGGAAAAGATACATGTACAATCTTCCTGCAATTATGGCAATCCACTTGGCCCACAGCTTTGATAAATGCTTTGAATAAATGAATACATGAATGAGTGAAGGAATTAATGAATCAATAATAACCTGTCTGGAGGTATTTGAGTTTTCAGCTATGCTAAAGATTTGTGGGTTCAGCACAATCCTTTTAAAATTGCATTTTAATCTTAGTTCTCTCAGTATCTTTTCAGACATCCAACAAGGATTAACTCAGGATATATTACATTATACATACATATAATTGCATAAACACATATGGTTTCTATATGAATATACTATATATAGTATATATTAATAAATTGTATGCAGCATCAAATTGTATGCCAAAAATAACAACAAAACAGTGTTTCCTTCAATATTTTTAAAACTATGAAAACATGAAACAACTTTACTTTGCCTAAAGTCCCTGTTGCACTTCATACCAATCAAAAGCACACGTGAAAAATCAGGTTTCATGGGACATACACACAGAAACACAAAATTACATTTTGTATGGCCCTGTGGCATTTTGACAAAATGGCCCTGAAAAGAATATGAAGGAAGAGTATGAGGAGTGGATCATGAATGTAGAAGGAAATTGTTTTTATTGATTTTCATTGGCACTACAGTTCATAACACAGGAACTAAATTTATGAAATCAGTTGTAATTTTGGCTCTGAGAGGCAGGCTACCTTTAGCTTCCAGAAGGCTGCCTCTCATATCCTTCTGATTATTAATTTCTGAGTTTCATACCTTTTTCTGATGTTCAAATGATAAAAACCAGGACAAAATATAAAGGAAATTAGATATTTTAAAAGAACAAGAAAACTATTATTTTTAGAAACATCCTCTAACAAGATCTTAGGATCTATATTGGTGCTTCTATGTATTATTTAATTTCTTTGCACACAAGGCTAACCTGTTACAACAGTAAAAATTTAACTTGGAAACACAGAGACAGAATGCAATAACCTTACTGCATTCAGATTTATCCTATTGTTCTAGGAGGCTCTCTGAATTTTTTTAAATGTTGGAAATTATACACTTATAATAGATGGTTATCATACTGTTAATGGCTTTTGGTTTTCTCATACCTTTATAGAAGCCAAATTTCATATACTATCTTTAATATAGCAAATATGTGTAATATACAAACTATGTGAATCTGAAAGAATCTGTAAGGATCCCTTCTTTGGATGTTAAACAGTTACTGAATCCACTGTTCCTCTCCCTTGTGTACGGTTCTATTTCCATTTGCTTTCTGACACATTATTAAATGCAATCAAAAAGCAGAGTGTTTCCTGGAGCAGAAGAGAAGCAGAGGGAAATTATGTTACTCAGAATATCCTAAATTCAATAAACAAAGTCTCTGTGTATATGCACAACCAATTTAACCATGTTGACTCAATTGGTCAATCAATTCTGATTTAAAACAAAGGTCAGCTCAGCCAAACTAGCAATCAATTAAAAAAAAAAAGCACACAATAAACCACTCACTTTCAGTGTGCATGTTTTGAATATTATAGGTGATGCAATTATTCCAGAAAAAAAAAACTCTAATTATATAACACTGAGTTTAAAATTATTGAAATGTAGATTTCTTTTTTTAAAAATATTCTTTTTACTCTTTCTTGCCTCAGGATATTCTTTTAAGTACAAAAGAAAGAAATTAAGTTCAGGTAGACATGTTTTTCTTTGAGAAAATATAGATACATTTTATAATGAAGGAAAACAAATATGATTTTATATTTTCTGATTGTTATAATCTCAGAGACTAAAAAAATTAGGATCTGCTAGAGAAAATAGGGCTTCTTAGGTGATGCTAGTGGTAAAGAATCCGCCTGCCAATGCAGAAGAGACAAGAGACATGGGTTTGATCCCTGGGTTGGGACAATCCATTTGAGTAGGAAATGGCAACCCACTCCAGTATTCTTGCCTAGAAAATTCCATGGAAAGAGGAGCCTGGTGGGCTACAGTCCATGGGGTCCCAAAGAGTTGTATACAACTAGAAAAAATAAAGATTCACTCTCTAGAAAACAATTAAAATTATAATCTTTAGATTTTGCATCATCATCATATCACTATCTGAACACCTTATACATTACATGACCAAAAAAAAAAAAAAAAGGCAAATTAAACAAACAAAAGTTTCATGAACCATGCAGTGTTTGGAGAAAACCCAGCATACCAATTATTACCTGATAACTTCTGCCAAAATAGATTTTACAATAAAATTACAAATATTCAGTCCATGGGACACCAAAAATGTGCAAAACACCAAGTGGTAAAAAAAAAAAAAATACAGACTGTAATTCAAAGCTTTCTTAAAACCTATGCATGGTCTAGTATTTTATAGTCCATAGAAACCAACATGACAATAAAGAGAAGTCAGTGAAGAGCCCAGGCATGTTCTTTCAAAGAGAAGACTGTACTATGAAATGGTTATAACTTGGATTCAGAGAAGTCTGGATAGAAACCAAGATTCCTTCTTACAAGTGAAATAAACTTGCACAAGTTACTTAACAGCCTGAATCTTGTTTTATTGAGAATAATGAAAAAATTTCCCTAAATTTGTAATGATATTTAACCCAAATAATGTGTGCCATGTGCTTCGTACAGAGAATATTCAAAATTAGCGTTTGATAAACAACAGCTATTATCAGTATATCAGTATTGCCTATTAAGTAAGTGAGCTAAATCAACAATTTCATCCATAGGCTGGGGGTTTCCTGTTCTAAGGAAAATATAATGAATAATCACCAATTTATATATTTATAATCAGATTACAAGAAGAAATTGCACACTATCATTCAAATACACTGAAGTTGAATATTTTTAGACTTTGGAGGTGGTAGGGAATTATTGTTCTTGTGGAGTATTTAAAACTTAAGGCATATGGGCAGTATTAAAAATATACTCAGAAGTAGCCCAAGAAGACAGCAAAGGCTTGATAAAATAAGCTTTGGCGGATGTCCAATAACAAATAATAAAAACTATCCCCTTAAGGGGCTTTAATGAAATGTTTGGCCACTATGGGCCATCCAAACAATATGGCAATACACAAGACAAAAGCATTTAAGAATCTAATGGTACTGGGAGTTCTTTGGAGATATAAGAATTAGAAGTGTCTCTCTCTCTTTTTAATTAAATGCTAGAAAATTACAATTAAGTAACCTTAAATAAATTAACTCTTACTGGGTGGGCTCTTAGCTATTTAAACATTAAGGGAAGTAATTTCTACCATAGATAGGTATTTAGCCCCATAACCAAGATTGGGTACCATGCATCCACAAAGCATCTGTATTTTATCTGTATATATAAGCTAAGGAAAATGAACCAACTACCAGATGCAACTGATTTATTCTTCACAGAATTTAGCCAGACTAGTATAAAATTGTATGTAAAGATAAAGGTAACTTTTAATAGAAAACAACACAATCTCTACATCTTTGGGTCTGATATGCCTGACCAAGCATATGTGCTGTTACAACCACAAAAAGGCAGGCTGATTCCAGCTTTCATTACGCCTGAATAATTGTGGAGTTTTCCAAGCCATTTTGCCTCTCTGTAGCTTAATCTCTTCAACCTGTAGAAAGAATCTAGAGTAAATTATTTCCAAGGTTACTTTCAACTCAATTATTTTATACACGTAAGAAAAGAATACTTCATATAGTAAACATATACAGAATATTTCAGTTATATAAATCATTGGAGATTAGATAATATAAGATTAATAAGAAAATACTATTTTTGATTATAATTCCTTTGGGTTATAAGAGCATAAATTTG
Source organism: Bubalus kerabau (assembly GCF_029407905.1). Taxonomy (NCBI): domain Eukaryota; kingdom Metazoa; phylum Chordata; class Mammalia; order Artiodactyla; family Bovidae; genus Bubalus; species Bubalus kerabau. Next base: position 54,542,483 of record NC_073630.1, on the reverse strand, counting down.
AATTTAAATATTTAATTCAACTTCCTTGTCCTAAGTATAAATTACTGTTTACCTTAGTTAGTAGCTCAATCCTGTCCAACTCTTTGCAACCCCATGGACTATAACCCACCAGGTTCCTCTGTTCGTGGGATTCTCCAGGCAAGAATACTGAAGTGGGTTGCCATTCCCTTCTCCAGAGGATCTTCCTGACCCAGGGATTGAACCTAGGTCTCCTGCATTGCAGGCAGATTCTTTATTGAGTGAGCTATAGGAAGACCCTTAGAATATTGTAAAAATGACAATGTATGGCTCCCTAATTCAATTTAAGGAGCATATTGTTTTGCTATATAGTCAAAACTAATTTGGATGATGGGGGGGGCAAATAAAATAACACTGAAATGACATATAGAGCTTAATAATTAGAAAAAACACTTATGTAAATTATAATAAATATTATGAATAAGTATAGCAATTTATACAATTGTACTGTCATGTTCTTAAAAAGTGTCAAAATAAAGCTGAAGGACCACACCTGAAATGATTTTAAAAATTAATAATTGCACAATGTAGTTAGAAATACTATTAAGTAAAAAATACTTTGATTTGACTACTTAAAATACATGTTTAAGAAGTTATGTAAGTCATATAGATACTAGTTGTATGAAAGACTCATGGAATGTTTCTTCTCAGACAGATTTGCTTCATAATTGGTTGTTATTTCAAGTTAATTCAAATATAAATAGCCATAACTTCTAAAACAAAATTTAAAGCAAGCGAATATGAACATGATGTAAAGGAATAATGATGATATATAAAATCAAGATAACTATCATTTCAAATGTAAATTCTAAGAAACATAGTGGAAATGTTTATGAATCATTGAGTTTCTCTGAATAAAGGGGAAAGTTGCTGAAATTTCTATTGAGTCTTGTACTAGGGCCTGTGTTTTTGCCACATAAGAATGAAACAATAGGTTTTAGATCTACAGTCAGTTACATGTGGCAGTGAGTGTCAGCTGTAAATAGCCTCACAATTCTGTGCATCACTGCCTCTGTTGATTCTTCAACACTTATGTAAAGTGTTTGGCTCTGCTTATTCTATTGTTCCCCTTTTGAATGAGTATCTAGAATCCCCTACTCAAAGACTCTATTATTATCTGAAGCATATTTGTCTACATAAGAGACTATTTATTAGGTTTGCCACTAGATTGCCAGTACAGTTGGTGTGAAAAACTGCCAGGCAATTAACTTTTTCATTCAGTAATTTCCAAAAATATTACCTAGATTGTAAGAAGGTCTTTTACCTTTTTAATAAATCACTTGTCAAATTATATTTATTGTCCTCAGGAAGCTCATTAAAATAAAAGCAATAAAAATTTAGAAAACTATCTTTATAACTAAAGGTCATATATATCATTTACATTTCAGCTGAATGCACTCTGAATAAAGAGGTGATTACTATTTGTTAGGTTTATAGGTTTTTGATTAAAATTAACTTTGACAGACTGCCATAAGTAAATGAATATTTAAGAAATCAGTTAATATTGCTTATACACCATCAACAATATTTAGACAGATTCCAAAGGAATTGACCATTGAGAATACCCAAACAGAATGAATTGAAAGAAAGAATACAGTAGTAACTCTTTAAGTGAAAATGTGGGACACTTGATTCTTTGCACAGATATATATCTGGTTGGGATTAACTACTGGAAGTTTCCTACTTATGTTCTTATTTTCTCTGTGTGTTTATTGACTGTGTTATAGCAAGCCAAAATTTTCCTCAGGGCTTCTAATAAAAATATTTCAGTGTGCAAATTGTTATTTCATAGCAGGTTCTTGTTCAGAATGTCACTGCTTTCAGTTGTCAAAGTTCATTTCTACCTAATTAGATATTTAAATCCTAAGAATCTTCTGTGAATACCTAGTAAAAGTTTTTTTTTTCAACTCCTATTATGCTTTCTTAAGGCATTCAGAGTTACAAGTGTGACTTTTCCAGATAAGAATATTTTTAACCAAAAAAGAAAAAAATTTTTTTTAATCAAGTAAGATTTTTAAATGATGTATTTTTTAAACGATTGCCCTTGTCCTCTTTCATAACACATATACTGCTACTTTGGCAGTTGAGTTCAGTAACAGCATCAGATTCCTATGTGCCAATTAGCATGTGATCTTCATTATTGGGTGTATCATTAGAATCCAACTCACTCACAGGCACAAACAGCAACATTTTATTTACTCTCTAATCACTGGAACAGGCAAGCAAATATATGTTTATGTGTAGAAATTCACACAATTAACTATTGAATGCCTAGGTTTTCTACCTGAATCACGACTGTGAAAAGTGACAATGTTTATCTAACAGATTGTACTTTAGGAACAAGTTCTCATTTTTTTCTATTTTCAATAATGATTTTACTTTGAAGAAAATCAGAGACAAGATGACTATTTAAGTAGAATCAGAAAAATAATACCAATTTTTTCTGGTAGGTGCAGGAGAACAAGATAATATGACTAAGCTCTTCTACTTATGAAAAGCAAAATGTTTTTGTTGGCAAAACCAGAGAGTAAGATGGAAAAAATCTCACATGTTTATTTTAAATAAAGCACATCTAGGTGTGCTTTTATGAATGGAGTTAAACAAATACCAAATTTGTTAATAAATAAAAACATTTTTTCAAAATATTGAAATTTTCTAAAAATAAACAAATTATTAATATGTACATGATGTAATTGAAATATTCATCAACAACCATACATATGTATAAAACTTGACTTATTTGTATGTTTGATTAATGGATGAACACTTAAGACAATGTCATAGAGAGAAAATACAAATATCCAGTGTTTATAAAGATGAAAGTGACATCTAGAATCTGTCCATAAAAATGATGTCTCCTTTTCATACTAGAACACAGTTGTGTTCCAGGTGGGTGAGTATCTCCAACTAGAGTCCTAGTGTTTAATGACATTAACAATTAGGCGAACATCTAACATTCCTTTATAAACAAGATTCAAAGCAAGAATTTGATGTTCTCTTTATCTTGGATTCAGATACCTTCAGTATAACGAGAAATTTGTAATTAACTGATTAAACACATTCTTTTGACTCTCCCATTATTTTTTAGTCCACTGCTAGGATACATTCTTAGCCTCAAGGAAAAACATTACTAACTACAAATAATTTAGTTATAAAATTTAAGAATTAATTATAATGCTGTGCCAATCATTGATCTAGTGCTTCTTCTTTGACAAAGATAAGGGGGCATCTCCTGTGAAAGTACTTTAAGGAGATTACATTTATATTATGTTATATTATAAGGCTCAACTCAATAACTTAATATGATGCCAGATGTTTACTGACATGAATAAAATAGTTGTCATTTGAAGGTTTCAAAGTCTGCTACTACCCAAAGTCATTAAAGCCTAGTATTAGAATTTTAAAGGCCTATTCTCACCCAAAGCTTTTGTAGACCCCAATATATTTACCTACTACATGAGAAATCTTGAAAACTAGCATTCATAAATCTTAAAGTATTATGCAAGTTAAGATCTACTAAATTTCTTTGAAATTTAAAAACTTGAACAAAGAAAATGCTTTATAAACTTAAAATATAATCTCAAAACATAACTAAACCTTTCTTTTATTTTGGTGGGAAGAAAATATTAAAACATAATATTTCACTTGAAGATGAATCATATAAAGGAAATTAAAATATCAGTTAAGGAGAAAAGGAGCAAAGGTAATTAATTAAAATGAGTGGTTTTCCATGTCAAATCTATACTTGCTATCATGAAACATAAATGCTTTGTTTTTCATATGTTCCTATAATGTCTACAGACAAAAGACATAGTGATAATGTCATATAATAATATTAAAAAAGAAAGCAAAAACAAGACATTGACAGCAGTTAGAAAATAGCATGAAATGGGATGAAACTAAAATTATGGTAGGTTGATCAAAACATTTAATGAATATCCTACACTTCATCTTAAAAAACAGTAAAACATTAATTAACAAATCATTATCGGGAAAAATTCAAATAATCAACAGTTCTAAAGAGAAATCTGCCACAGGTATACATGCAAAACTAATACAATTATGTAAAGTTTAAAAATAAAATAAAACTAAAAAAAAACAAAACTGAGATTAAAAAATAAATAAATAAATAAAGAGAAATCTGTGATTATATTAGCCTAACTAGAATCAACAAAAAGGCACTAAGGACGTATCAGACCAGAGGCACCCATCTGATACTTTTAACCATTTTGCCTTTCCCACATAATAGCACCATGTGGAGGAACCAAAATCTTTATTCTCCCTGATCTAATGGCATTCAGATTACCATGGTTCAGCAGGTAAAAAAATCTGCCTGTGATGCAAGAAACACAGGAGACGAGGTTTCCATCCCTGGGTCAGGAAGATCCCCTGGAGAAGGAAATGGCAACCTACTGTGATTTTCTTGCCTGTATAATCCTATGAACAGAGGAGCCTCGCGGGCCACAGTTCAAAGTCTCTTACTGAGTCAGACACAACTGAGTGACTAATCTCACATACACACATACACACACACACACACCACCATGAGGAGGAACCAGAATCTTTAGTCTTGCTAATCTAATGGCAATCAGATTACTTCCATTAAGTGAGTCAAGCTGAACTATTCAATTCCTTATCTCCTTATAGAGAATGTAGGTTTTGAAAGAATTTTAAAATATGTTAGGTCCTACATAACTCAAGACAGCTCCTTACATAGTTGGTGTGGTTTAAAATCAAGACATCACTCATTCAAATTCCTAACCATTGTAAAGCTCAGTCTGTATCTCCTTGCTTGTTGTAACTCCATCTGTAAGATTAATAATCAACTCTTTATGGACACTTTCACTTGGACATGTTATTAATCTTCAATATTTCTTACTAATGTGAAATATGCTATAGCTATTATGATTTTCCATGTTGTTCTCAGGAAATTCTATTTTGATGGTTGGATCAAAAGTTGTGCGGGAGTCCAAGCTTTGCACCTGTTTCATGTGAATATTTTATTCTCATTACTGCTGAAAATAATTTTTAAAAAACAGGAAGTTTTAATTGAGTAACCTATTAATTTTTTAAATCACTTCAGTTCAGTTGCTCAACCATGTCCAAATCTGCTATCCCATGGAATGTAGCATGCAAGGATTCCCTGTCCATCACCAACTCCTGGAGTTTACTCAAACTAATGTCCATCCAGTCGGTGATGCCATACAACCATCTCATCCTCTGTCATCCCATTTTCCCCCTGCCTTTAATCTTTCCCAGCATCAGGGATTTTCAAATGAGTCAGTTCTTCACATCAGGTGGCCAAAGTTTTGGAGTTTCAGCTTCAGCATCAGTCCTTCCCATGAATATTCAGGACTGATCTCCTTTAGGATGGACTGGTTGGATCTCCTTGAAGTCCAAGGGACTTTCAAGAGTCTTCTCCAACACCACAGTTCAAAAGCATCAATTTTTCGTTGCTCAGCTTTCTTTATGGTCCAATTCTCACATCCATACATGACCACTGGAAAAACCATAGCCTTGACTAGACGGACCTTTGTTGGCAAAGTAATGTCTCTGCTTTCTAATATGCTGTCTAAGCAGGTCATAACTTTTCTGCCAAGGAATAACTCTTAATTTCATGGCTGAAGTCACTATCTGCAATGATTTTGGAGCCTAAAAAAGTAAAGTCTCTCACTGTTTTCATTGTTTCCCCATCTACTTGCCATGAAGTGATGGGACTAGATGCCATTATCTTACTTTTCTAAATGTTGAGTTTTAAGCCAACTTTTCACTCTTCTCTTTCACTTTCATCAAGAGGTTCTTTAGTTCTTCACTTTCTGCCATAAGGATTGTGTCATCTGCATATCTGAGGTTATTGATATCTCTCCCGGCAATTTTCATTCCAGCTTGTGCTTCATCCAGCCAGGCATTTCTCATGATGTGCACTGCATATACGTTAAATAAGCAAGGTGACAATATACAGCCTTGACGTACTCCTTTCCCTATTTGAAACCAGTCTGTCGTTCCATGTTCTAAATGTTGCTTCTTGACCTGAAGACAGATTTCTCAGGAGGCAGGTCAGTTGGTCTGGTATTCCCATCTCTTGAAGAATTTTCCAGTTTGTTGTGATCCACACAGTTGAAGGCTTTTGCATAGTCAATAAAGCAGAAGTAGATGTTTTTCTGAAGCTCTCATGTTTTTTCGATGATCCAACAGATGTTGGCAATTTGATCTCTGGTTCCTCTGCCCTTCCTAAATCTAGCTTGAACATCTAGATGTTCACACTTCACATACTGTTGAAGCCTGGCTTGGAGAATTTTGAGCATTACTTTACTAGCGTGTGAGATGAGTGCAACTGTGCAGTAGTTTGAGCATTCTTTGGCGTTGTCTTTATTTGGGATGAATGAAAACATACCCTTTCCAGTCCTGAGGGCACTGCTGTTTTCAAAATTTGCTAGCATATTGAGTGCAGCACTTTCACAGCATCATCTTTTAGGATTTGAAATAGCTCAACTGGAATTCCATCACCTCCATTAGCTTTGTTTGTAGGGATGCTTCCTGAGGCCCACTTGACTTCACATCCCAGGATGTCTGGCTCTAGGTGAGTGAGCACACCATAGTGGTTATCTGGGTCATGAGGATCTTTTTTGTATAGTTCTTCTGTGTATTCTTACCATCTCTTCTTAATATCTTCTGCTTCTGTTAGGTCCATACCATTTCTGTTCTTTATTGTACCCATCTTTGCATGAAATATTCCTTTGGTATCTCTAATTTTATTGAAGATATCTCTAGTCTTTCCCATTCTATATCTTTTTCTTTATAGGGGACTGGAATGCAAATGATGGAAATCAAGAGATACCTGGAGTAATAGGCAAATTTGGCACTGGAGTACAAAATAAAGCAAGTCAAATATTAACAGAGTTTTGCCAAGAGAACAACTGGTCATAGCAAATACCCTCTTCCAACAACACAAGAGAAGACTCTACACATGGACATCACCATGGAATGTCAGTACCATGGTGACCAATACCGAAATCAGATTAATTATATTCTTGGCAGCCAAAGATGGAGAAGCTCTATACAGTCAGCATAAATAAGACTAGGAGCTGACTGTGGCTCAGATCATGAACTCCTTATTGCCAAATTTAAACCTAAATTGAAGAAAGTAGGGAAAACCACTAGACCATTCAGGTATGAACTAAAGGAAAACCCTTACTATTATAAAGTGGAAGTGACAAATAGATTCAAGGGATAAGATCTGACAGACAGAGTGCCTGAAGAACTATGGGTGGAGGTACTTGACATTGTACAAGAGGCAGGGATCAAGATCATCCCCAAGAAAAATAGAGGCAAAAAGCAAAATGATTGTCTGAGGAGGCCTTACAAATAGCTGAGAAAAGAAAAGATGCAAAAAGCAAAGAAGAAAAGGAAAGATATACACATTTGAACACAGAGTTCCAAAAAATATCAAGGAGAGATAAGAAAGCCTTCCTCAGTGATCAGTTTTTTAAATATATTTTGTTTAATGGCATGGGAAAATCAAAAGAATTATAAAATATATCTCTAACTCCTACACAGTAAAATGTAGCTGTCCAGACAGAGTGTGTATCCTTGACAGGAACACTTTTAGGTGACAAACAGCAATTGAGTGTTAAGTACCAAGTGTCATAAAGTTACAACAAAAAAGAGAATACAGTAACATGATAAGAGCTGGGAAGACTCACCAAATAATTAAGCAATCAAACTGAGTTGTGACATGTGAAAAGGAAGCAAGTTAGTGGCCTTGTGAGAAGGATGATGTAGACGGAGGAAATAGCAAGGACAAATGCGTGGAAGCAAGAGTAATTTGTTCTGTTTGGGGAACATGATGTAAAGTTTGGAAAGATAGGTTGAAGAAAGTCTGAATGAGATTAGAATTTTGGGTAGGGCTGGGGGTGAAGAACTTTGAATGAGGGCAGTGGCATTATGGAAATGGTGTTTTCACAGGCTTAGTCTGGTGCTAGGTATGCTGAATTGTGGAAATGAGAAGACAGGGAAGCAGAGAGAACAGCTGGGGAGACTGACAGAGTTCCTGTCAACAATGAGGGGAGTGAAAATAAAGGGGAGTACGTAGCTTCACTTTTTGCTTTTATAAGTCATATCTGCTTTTTAGCATCTATAAGAAACACATAAACTGCCAACAGAAAAGGTATCCTAAGTGTTGTAAAGAGAGCAATCTGGAAAATGGTTTCTCAAAAAAAGCCATCAAAGCTCTGCTAAAAAAGTAATTCAGCTCCTGAAGGAGAGATAGCAGTCACAACATAACATTTAACTACTTAAAAGCAAAAAAGTTGAGGGGGAAGAGGAGAAAAATCACTAAGTGAAAAAAAATTATGAAATCTGTCTTTATTCTGAAGGGATATGATTTGATGATATTATTTTCATTTGTTCTTTTCCTTAGATGAATCTGAAATTCAATCTAACATAAGCGATTACTAAGATAAGCCATGTGATTAGATGCTGGCAGCATCAGCGTCATATTCAACAACATTTACAGTGTGTCAGAAACAAAGGCCCTTTCATAACTGCATATGCAGATAAACTTTATAGGATCACTCGTGCTTGTTAGAATCTGCTGATTCCTGGTCACTTATTACATTTTTACTTACTAAGGAGTGACCTGAGGGCAAAGTCTAGATAACTGGAACTCTAATGTCCCTTGAGAAAAGATATATTTTTAAATCTTTTCTTCACAAAATGATCTTTGGATTGAAATCATTGCATTGTTGCTTACTACCTCTCAATAAAATTGAATAAAAAATCTTCAAGCACATTGTAAACTCCAAGAGTCTATAAGTTCTTGATGTTCAGTATAACAATGATAAAATCCTTTCTGTGGTTTTAAAATGCTTAATGGTGAGGATATTACCACTTAGACAGTACTTATAAAATTCCATGTTAGGTCAATAAAATCTCAAAACATTGGTCCTGAGATCATTATATAGAGAGGACATTCTAGGCTAAACCAAGGTTGATAGGCAGTTGGCATACGATCCCATTTCTACATCACTTGAATCCATCCCTACACCTATCTCATACACAAAGCCAGCAGCTATATTCAGTACCAAGACACAAAAAATTCCAATAGGCTTCTATTAGTATATAAAGAAATAATCTTAATACTTAGTTCAGATAATTGCCAAATTATTTTTTTCTTCTGAAACAATAGACAAAATAATTTATTAGAATGCCACTGATAAGCAAATTAATGCCATAAAATTCAAATATCAACATCACAGAACTAATGGTCATCTATTTCCTGATGAAGCTACATGAAATGATTGAGAAATCATGAACCACTTGCCCCCTCTACACACACACACACACACACACACACAAATATGCTAAATTAAAAAAGATCAAGTCTGTTCCTGTTTAAGACAAAGTGTAAGATTTTTCTTCAGAAGATTGCATACCTGTGAAGTGTCAACTCAAGATTGCTATTTTTATTCTGGGAAGGTTTAAGTTCTGCTGCAACCCATGCGAAGCATGTGAGTTAGTGCTGTTTTATTGTACTTGTTAAGAACTACTATTAAAACAAAGGGCGTTACTGAAGTATTATAATATATAGATTAAGAAGTTGAATCAAACTCTATTGTAATTCTAAGATGGCAACTTAACTATATGATAAAAAAAAGAAAAAAAAAACCTACATAAAATTTAGACATATTACACAATGGCAGTAAATTACTTCTCTCTAACTTCAGCATGTTCTAGCAAGGCATTCTATCCATACAGCTCTCCAGCTGCTGTGTTTAAAGTATGTATGGTTCATTCATTCATTCACCAAACATTGATTGCTTAACTCAGATGCTAAGCTTTTAGAGCACTAGTGACTGGGGACACACAGATCCATGAGACATAATCTCCATCTTCAAAAAACTCACTGTTCAGTTGGAGAGAGAGTTGTGTAAACAGATCATTATAATAGAGTGAGGTGTGCTAACAGATGCCTATACAATGGGACTGTGATGATAGACAAGGCATATTTGCTTGGGCATTCAAGGTCTTAAACAGAAAGTGGCTTGTGAACAATATTTTAAAGAAAGAATTGGAGTTTCCAAGGCAGGTTTGGTAGAAATCAATGAAAGAAAATGATAAATAGTTATATGAGCTAAGTGACAAGATTCAGATACTACTCAAAAATAACCCTCAGCTGGAAAGACATCAGTGGAACAGAGAACAGATGATGTGAGGCAGAGGGCCTGGCCATAAATGCAAGACAGTGAAGTGACCCTGGGAAATTTATGTAGCCCCAATTTCAATCTGCAAAGTAGATTTTAAAAATAGATTCAAAGGATTGTTAAGGAAATTATATAAATCTGTTCTGTATGTTCTAAAGCATCTTAAAAATGTTATTTACCTGATTATACTTATTTTTGTCCAGTGACTGTAGAAGTAGAGGTCACTTAATTATAAAAACATACTTATAAATGGCAAGGCCAAGAAGCAAACTTCACATTTCTCTTTATATAAACTGCATTTCAGTAAAATATTAGGAACATACAGTAAGGTCTCTTCATAATACATATTGTCTTTAATTCCTATGAAGCGTATTAACTCTTGAACAAGGGCATCCATGATCAAGCATGGATCATATTTAAGAGATGTCATTTACAACCAAATAGTATCTGAACAATTGTCCCTCCAATTTCAGAGTATATATATTTTAATTTCCCCCAATTTTATTTTATTTCTGAGCTCATACAATTTCAAGTACAATTATTATGTGATGTGGAAATATTTTTCATATGTACCTACAGCCACATACAGTCAGCATAACAAATAATAGTGTCATAGTTTATCCAGCAGAGTGCACTTCCAATCCAAAATAAGAATACACTCATAAGCTATTTCAGAGAAGGCAATGGCACCCCACTCCAGTACTCTTGCCTGGGAAATCCCATGGATGACGGAGCCTGGTAGGCTGCAGTCCATGGGGTCACTAAGAGTTGGACATGGCTGAGCGACTTCACTTTCACTTTTCACTTTCATGCATTGGTGAAGGAGCCTGGTGGGCTGCACAGAGTCGTACACGACTGAAGCGACTTAGCAGCGGCAGCAGCTGCTTGAGAGCATTCTTCTCAGCCTACATCTTCCTGAAGCATATTTGAAGTCAAATTCTACACTGAAGACAGAAAACTTCACAAGGAAGTGTTGAGCACCTTCTGTCACAGTCAGAGATGGATCCCTCTTAAACTACTGATTTACTGGCCAATGTAGTAGACATTTGTTGTGTTTTTGACACCAGCATCCGACTTCCCTATTGTTAGTGCAAATGCACTATTTCCTTCTGAAAAACTATCCCCTTTCAGCTCTTGGCTCATGCTGTTTCCATAAAGCTAGTTTTATCTTTAGTATTAAGGTAGACACATGATACAGACCTAAACCAATCAGAATATCAGTTTGTCCTATCCACATGGTTGGTTTTGATATGTCCATGTGATGCCCTTGGAGACCTGAGACTGCGTTGAAATGGCAAACAGACTGTATTGTAGTCAAAGAGGGAATGATTATCTGGGGATGGAAAAGGGGGTCAAGAAGTGGAGAGAGTCAAACAGGGCCTTAGTGACTATGTTTGACCTTGTATACAGTCATGTCAGGTCAGAGTCCAAAATTTTCAGATCCCTAAGCTGATGAACTTCTCTGTGATTAAGGCTAATTTGGGTCAAGTTTCTTGTCACTTGCAATGTAATTAACAAATACAATCAATATTAACGATTTATGCCCTCTTCCTGTTACTAGCAAGAAAAAAAGTGTATCTTATTTTTTGCTTACTGCTTTCTGGGCTACCCTTCCTGGTCTGAATTTCTCTGACATGTCTGTACTTGGCTCATACCAACCTATACACCCTTCATCTCTAAGTTACACACTGTCAGAGACTTACTTTGTAAGGGATGGGTTATGCTTATCCATACTAAGTAGTCTCTTATGTGACCTGATGTTCATAGTTACTCTATTCTCATTTTAGCTTTCATCTACTGTTAAGCCCCTTTCAAGTGGGAAATAAAAATACCCTTTTTAAAAATTATACCCACAGCATGCTTTCCTGTTTCTGGGTTATAGTTCAGTTACACCGTATCATCATAGCTGTCTTTTTCCTCACTTGTACTTTTATTCTCCAAGGGTATTTTGTCCTTTCACATTGTGGAGCCCTGTTAGGATAACATTCTGATGTGATGTTCTTACTGGATCCTTTGGAAGAAAGAATTTACACCACACTGGGTTAAGTGCATTTTCTTTGTTGAGTCGAAACAGCAACCTCACTTAAGGAATTAAGCTTTCCCTTTCGTCTCTTTTTAATAGCACCATTTGGCTGCTTTCTTCTGAAAAACTGAGTATCCGGCATATGGAAAAATCAACTATTTGTAGTAAAAGCTTGAGGCTTCTGAGGACTTCTGTGGATATCCCATATAAATTCACTGGGATGGAATTAACAGGACCGTACTTGCATAAATGAACAGAAAGTCTGCAAAGTAATTCTCTGCTAATCAGAGCAAATTAGTCTTGGATTCTACTGACATGGAAAGATTCTAACTGGCGTTGAGCCTAAGGACTAGCAATAACTATATTACCATGGATCAGAAAGGGTCAACATTTATATTCCTTTGTAAAATGTAATCTTTATTCAAAATCAAATATCTATGTCTTATCTAGTAATTTGATACTCTGACTATTAACATGATTTTGGACTTGATATATATATACACTCTCTTGTCTGGGGACACTATAGTCGTAGTCATAAGAAATATCTCGCATTAATCACTCAGTTTTCAAAACTTCTGAGATGTTCTTATCCTGTACCTGTCATTTAATAGTTTTAGTATTAGCGATAGCTTTATGTTATAGATTTATTCAAGAAAGTGTTTCTTGAGTATCCATCACTGCATTAAACCTGAACTGAATAGTAAAAACATAATTATGTGAAAGAGGAAGAACAGATCCCTCTCCTTATGGAATTCATGTACTACTAATACTTGAACAATAATTGCTTAAAGTTTAGAACAGTGCAAATACTATGCAACTATAATATATATTCATTGTTATTAAAATATATTCCAAGGCACAAGTTATATATGCCTGTGGACCTTTAAAAATGATAACTGAAAAATAAAAATGATAGCTTAAAAATCATGCAACTTTGTCAATTTTACCCCAATAGACTTGGGAGGGGAATGGAGGTCATCTGAATGCTTTTTAATGAGATAAAAAAAAGTGGTATTTCCTATCACATCAGGTATGATGGAATAGTTTTAATCAGATAAGCAATAAGAAACTCAAATAAGCAAGGGAGAATGTCTAGAATCAGAAAAAGACAAAGTCTTATTTTCCTTTCCTTCAAGGTGTTGTGTGGCCCTAAGATTTTAGAATACTTGGAAGAAAATGCAAAATAAACATGCAATTGTAATGTCACTCCTTCTTTACAATATTCTTCTAAAATGTAACTGATTGTTGAAATGTAAAATATGGACCAGATTAAAACTGTGAAGTATTTTAAAACAATTAGATTTTTATAAAAGTGTTAATTGAGACAGTCACTACACAGATTAAATCAAACAGATTTGCCATCAGATAGGAACTTAACCACTTTTCTATGTTTCAAGTTAGCTCTCAGAACAGAAATGAAAACTAGCCTCAAGGAAGGAAATGATCAAAATGAATGAAGTATATGTAAAGACATCTGACATATTTGCCTTTGCAATTATGAGAGACATCTAATTAAGTAAGGTCATTAGAACTTGATAGAGCATTACTGGTTTTGAAATGTAGAAATGATGAACTCATAAAAGAAGGTCTGAAATCAATCAGCCATCCAATCAATCAATAAATTAACTGAACAGTCTCTTTCTTCACCCCTACTGTATTTCTCTTTCAATACAGATGTCTTTCTCAATACAATACATTTTGAGGAGTACTTTTTGAGAAGGGAGAAATGACAATTGTTTGACTTTTATGGAGTAATAGTAATTAGATAATCAGGGAAAAGCAGAGACAGTGACTTCTATTACAGTGAACATTTGTCCAAAAGATGCAGCTGTACATGCTCCACTGCTTACAATCTTGTAATTAAAAAAAGTGTACACATAGTTATATTAAAATAGATAATTAACAAGGACCTATTGTATAGCACTAGAAACTCTTCTCAGTATTCTGTAATAACTCACAGGGGAAAATAAGTTGAAAAATAATAGATATATGTATATGTATAATGGAATAACTTTGCTGTATACCTGAAACTAACACAATATTGTTAATAAAATATCTTCTGATATAAAATAAAAAAATTTAAATGAAAAGGATGACAAAGTTTGAGAGCATTGGTTTGCACTTTGAAGCTTATGAATGGACAATCATGTTATAGGATGGTGTACAAATGGAGGGGGATTTATTCTTGAATATTTGCCCTCAAGAATAGAGAAGAAATCCACATGAAGTTACTCATTAGTTTAATCTTCAAGAACATTTTGAGTCCATCTTATCTGTTTTTTAAACTGCCATTATAAGGTATTTGTATATCCAGAGGATAAAGAAAGTTTCAAAATTAAGTATTTTTTTTTAAAAATTATATTTTATTTAACTCCAAACAAAATGTAACTATCCACATACTGTCAAATTCAATATAAATAAGCACCATTGTGTATAGAAAGTTATAGTAGCACTGTGGTCTTTTCATTCTCTTTCATCCCTTTAAAAATATTATGAAATAAACAATTCATATCTGGCTTACAAATTCTTGTGTTGGATTTATAACATAAATTTACAACTATTTCTGTGCAAAATTAAAAATCATGTCAGATTTTTTCCTTTTATACAACACTTGAAAAGGAAATACTTTAATATGATAGACATAAGTACCATTCAAACAAAAACAATGTATTTCAAATGATTAATTCATTTTTGGAATACTTAATTCAAAATTCTTGAATTTGAATTAAGGTATGAATACTTATTTCATACCTCTTTGAATAATTCAATCTAGGTTACTTTAGAATAGAATTTCCACAAAACTATGTGTATATGTATAAAATGTCCTTAAAACTTGACTCTTTTAACTCTTTGCTTTAACTCTTTGCTTAAGTAATTATAAGCATTATATACACTTTCAAGTAATTAATTATACATTTTGAAACATCAGAGACCAACTATATATTACACAAACTACAGATTAGATTATTTGAGTCATGACAAGTGCAATGAAGAACTTTGGAAATATGCAATATTAATAAAATTAACTTAATATTATCTATTTACCTATATAGATATATTACCTTCATAACAACCCAAGGAGAAGTCATTAGTCCAGATTCACATTCTCTAAATAATAGAGCTGCTATTTAAACTCAAGAAGTCCAATTCCAGTGTCAAGCTTGGAGTGTGTATACATATTATGGAAAGTAAAATCATTTATAAGCTATTACTTAATAAAAAAGTGGAAAGACTCAATGTTAAATGGAGATGTCCCAAAGTCCTTTATTAAGCAGGTCTAGACTGGATTATTATCTCAGCCAAGCCTCACATTTCATCTCAGCCAAAATTTACCAACACATATCAACTGCACAAATAACAAGCACAAGGACGTACTCAAAAAACACTTTTTATTAATTGATAGCTAAGATTTAAATAGCCTTAATTATCTTGGTAAGCGGAACAATCTATAAAATGTTACTGATGTATGCATGGTATGGTAAACACACTTAGTGGTGTAAAGCCAGTCAAAAGTTGCTAACTTATTGACACATGAGTTAACCCAAGCTATGTAACAACAGACAACTGGAGGTTGCTATAAACAGCAGGATTGTGTATGATATAAAGGATGCAACATTGCATTTCAGATAAATATAGATCAAAATCATCTTTCAAGTATTGCAAGGAGTCTTATCAGTAAAAGACACAAATTATAAACTATATAAAACAGGTGACAGTGCCCTCTTGAGGATGCTATTAAAATCTGACACCAGTTACCTAAGAATTTTGTAGGTAAATTGATCTTTTCCATATCCTGAGGTCAATGCCTTTTATTTTTACAATTTTAAGAAAATGCAATGCAATGAAAGAACTATTCACATTGATTCCTCAAGCTTTTCCTCAAAAGGTCTTTATAATACTATCAAAATGAATGCAACAACACAGAACTAGCAGAGTTTAGGTTTCCATAACTATAGGAAAGAGCAGTGTCAATAATTGAATACAGAGAGAGCTTTATGGCTTGGTACTGAGGATTTAAACTAAAAAATGTTTTATGAATATGTATCCATACTAAACTATAATAAATCCAGAATTGTATTCAACAGAAGATTCTAAGTATGCTAAATTTGTGTTAGCTTACCATTCTGCTTATAATGCCATGACTTTGCTCAGGGCTGGTGCACCGGGATGACCCTGAGGGATGGGAAGGGTAGGGAGGTGGGAGGGGGGTTCAGGATGGGGAACACATGTACACCCATGGATGATTCATGTGAATGTATGGCAAAAACCACCACAATGTTGTAATTAGCCTCCAATTAAAATAAATAAATAATGCCATGACTTCTAACAGAAAGAATATAATAGTCCGAATGTTTCATGGTAATCTGGGTTTAGTTCTCTGATCTAGAACCTTTATGCTCCTAGAAAGGAGAGTGCCCTCTGGCTCTACATGTTGTCCCCTGTACACGCATACACACAGATACACACACACACACATGCAACATACAGTCCTTCCTTAAGTTTAACATCATAGAGGGTTTGCCATCAAAATACAAATACTCATGAAACAACTTCATCGTAGTCTTAAAAAACCTGCCAAAGAGAAGACCAAAAGAAAAGTAGCCTGAGTTTAATCACAAAGACAGCAATTGAGGGATTCCATTTGAAAATCTTCTTAATCGAAAAATAAGAAAACAAGAAGAGAGTCAAATGAGTTAATGGATTTTCTTTCTTAAAAGCACAGTAATTCTTATGTGTCACCTGTGTTAGGACAAATTCATAAAATACTTGGAAATTACAAGTAATTCATTTACAGACTACCTTACTTTCTGAAAAATATAGCTGGTTATTCAGATTTGATGTAGGTCATAAGAGAGATAAGAAGTAAAATAAAAAATAAAATTATATGTATAGGGGTGATACACTTCCAAACCTGGATATTAACACTGAGGCAAGGAAGTGAGGGTTAAAAATGCCATTGTAATTACTCTCTTCATTTGTGTTTCAGCTCTGGAAAATTGACAAATATATATAAGAAGTTAATCTTACAAAAAGAAAGGAAACTACAATGGATCTTATATTTATTTTCCCAAGAAACTACTCTAAGCTTATTGAAAATAACCAATTAACTTGGAGATTCTTTTGTAATTGTTTGTTAAAACCTAATTATGTTACTAAGATAGCTAACATATTTTTGTTGTTTCACCCTTTAGTATTAATAGTAGTAATTAGTAGTTTACAAATATGGTAGCAATTTATTATACTGTAGTAATTGATCATTATCTTTTAAAAATTCATATAAAATATATAAGATTCAGAATCTTTGGCCCTTAAGCATGAAGAAACAGAAATATCAATTAACAAAATATAAAGACATGTCTTGCTGGTCTGTTTTATGTGTACATACTGTTGATAATTAAGAAAGAAAAGAAAAAGAGCAAAGGAAGCCTAATATATTTTTTGTCAGAATCACTATTATCATAGAAATATGGGATGTTAAATTACAATATATTGATGCCAAAAAAAGGTATGGCTTTAAAATGTGTTCCAATAGTATTATACTGTCTGGCTCTTCTCTGTACAACCTTGAACAAAAATTCTGGAATCCACTTGGTTAATGCTGAGAACACTTGGCCTTCTGTACAAACTGCAAATTTCTTCCCACCTGCTTTAATTAACTTATTTATCTAATTATTTCTTTAAACTGACAGAAATTCTGTTAAGAAGGTTGCTACTTTCAGCAAAGTAGCATTTGAATCTTCCATCTTCTCTCTTTTCTCTTATGATTAGATATCCTTAGAGAAAGCTAAACTACATCCAACAATCTCCATTTTCTCATTTCCCATTCAATTTTAAGCTTCTCATACTTTGACCTATGCCTTTACCCCATCAAAGCTGTTCCCTTAAAGGTTTACAAGGATCTACTTTACTAACTCAATAGCCTGCACAGGCCTCTTAATCATCTGAAAATACTGAGCCAGGTGAACACTCCTTGGCCTTTGTAACTTCATACTTCTTTGATTTCCCTTCTATGAATCCTCCTGTTGTGTCAGACCTTAACCTCCGCCCACCCCCACGTATCCCTTAAGTTTAATTGTTCTCCATAACATTGTTCTGTTCCTCTCTATAAAAGCTGTTTCAGCAATGCTATAGATTTAAAATATCACCACCATAAAGATTGTTTGTATATCACTAAATTTATCTTTGTCTTAGATTCTACTTCTTTATTCTCTCCATCTCACTATTTTCCTGGTCATCTCTCTCTGTTTAAAATATCTTAAGTACCTTAAATATTATTGTAACAATTCAATACACTCATGCTTCATAAAACATTCCTCTATTTTCTACTCCTTAAATGTTTCAGATGGTCTTCAAATCTCCAAGAATTTTCTTGTAAACCTCCCTTTCTTTTGTCTTCTCATCAAATTTGTTATCATGTTTTATATATTTTCTTTATTATGTTTCTGATATATAACTTCTGCTGCTACCACCTTGTTTCATACTCTCTGTGCATTTCTAATGGAAATATTGTAACAGTCCTCTAAATAGCCTTCCTCTTCCTGTCTTTCTTGACAATAGACAGCATGTCTGTTGCTGTCAGATTACTCTTTCTAAAGCTGAAAAATGTACAATAACCTGCCATGGCGCATAAGTTAAAGTTTGTAAACTGGCATATAAATCCTTATATAATCTGGCCTCATCTTGTTTTTCCAATATTTTGTGTGCCCTATGATCATGCAATTATAATATTAGTTGACACAAGTTTAGTGTTTTCACCTTTGTTCATCTTTTGAAGCTATTCTTGCTTATTGGGATGCCTTTTCTCAGTGTTCATATACCCAAATTCTCTTTTTCCCCCTTTGAATGTCACTTACTCTCCAAATGTCTGCTTAATCCTCTGCCATAAAGACAATACAAGGAACTAACACTGCTTTAAGTCAAACATTTACACTAAGTCCTTTGTGTGTATTATTTTGCTGAAAGCAATCTCTTTTTTCTGTTATCAATCACTGAATATTAACTGTATTTTTCTTATGGCAGTTATTACACTTTGTTGAACATTATATGTATTCTTGTGTAGTTTTCTCCCCCAAAAGAGTACAATCTTTAAAATCAACATCCATACGCACTCCCTTCTCAGGGCTTGTCACAATGCTTCAAAGAAACTAATCTAGGAGTCAATTTACAAATCTGTTTACTTAAAACAACCTGCATAAACTATTCATAAATATGATACACACATATGTATGCACTTCCGTACACACATACATAAGGTGGTTTTAGTGAATTACTACAATGGAAACAAAGTGGAAAGGGTTAGTTGCTCAGTCATGTCTGACTCTTTGTGACCCCATGGACTGTAGCCCACAAATCTCCTCTGTCCAAGGAATTCTCCAGGAAAGAAAATTGAAATGGATTGTCCTCCCCTTCTCCAGGGGATCAAACCCGGTTTTCCTGCATTGTAGGTAGATTCTGAGCCTACTACTCATCAAAACAGTCAAATATTTTCCATGTCATTGTAATTAACAATCATCAATGCAACATACAAAGATCAGAAAGAGATGAGACACTCCTGTAGAGAAGAGTCTTTGTGAAGAAAATATCTGACTCATTGCTTTTAGTGATTTGATTACCAAGGAAAGCATTGCTAGGCTCTGCTATTCTCTGTTCTTACCTATGTAGCTTCCTTGATACAGTTGGTAAAGAATTTGCCTGCAACGCAGGAGACCCCGGTTTGATTCCTGGATCAGGAAGATCCCCTGCAGAAGGGCTAGGCTACCCACTCCAATATTCCTGTGTCTCCCTTGTGGCTCAGCTGGTAAAGAATCCACCCGCAATGTGGGAGACCTGGGTTTGATTCCTGGGTTGGGATCCCCTGGGGAAGGGAAAGGCTACCCACTCAGTATTCTGGCCAGGAGAATTCTATAGACTATGTAGTCCACGGGGTCTCGCAGAGTCAGAAACAACTGAGAGGCTTTCACTTTCATTTATATTCTTACCTATAAAATTAAATTTATAAAATTTTTAATTTATAAAATTAAATTCTTACCTATTAAAAAAAAAGGTAGAAAGAAAATGACAATCATTCAAACAAACATATGAATAGAAATTAAGCCTGAAACACTTGTGCATATTCAAATGATATGAATGACTGAGTGTTCTGCATTTCCCATCACTGAGAGAGGCTGCACACTCAGTTGATAGAAACCTTAGTGCCCTGAGTCACTGAGCACTCTGTCAGTCAGGAACACTGGTGTCTAGTCTCAGAGGGAATGCTGCCTCGATTCACATGATTACCTTTTTGATTAACTTTCCTACTCCCATTTCTATTACTTGTCCCCCGTTGCACACAACTCTTTTGAAAGAAAAGATACTCAGTTCCGTAAACAGAAATCGTTTTTAAAATTCTTGGTTTATTTTATGTCCCTTAGCATTTATTTCTTCCTTGAAATATGAAAATGTGCTTTTTAAAGCAAAATCACCTTTTGAAAAAATAAATCAGTGGCATTTCTACATCTTCTTCAATAGAAAGAAGCACATTGATTGTGCTAAAAAAGCACATAAGCAAATGGGAAGTTTGTTTGAGGGGAAATTGCCCTGCCCTAATGAAAATGCAAATAACTAGCGGAGCAATGCCAACTGAAGCTTGCTCTGCTGGGGGGAAATTCCCATCTCTAGAACCGCTCAATGCCAGTGCTGGCTGGACTTTAACTTTCATGCTATGCTGTGCTCCTTCAGGGATTTTCCCAGAATTGCATAGCTTCTAGCGTGCAAGGGTCCATGATTTGATTTTCACTTGTGAAGTTGGAAACTGCAGACATAATAATTAGCAGTGACCAGATTTCAACATGTTAAACAAGGAGCTTGCTCTTTAAAATGTACTGAGTGGAAGAGAGGTAGAAAATAAAGTATCAGCATCTGAACAGTAAGTCAGTGCTCCACTAAACCATTTCCGTATCTCATAAAGCACGCCTGGAAGTATAAGCAAGCAAACAATTCTAATAGTAGGTAGAAACCAAACACTAGGTAATTCCCTTGTGAAGAAACATTTTCCAGAAGAAAATGCATATTGCTCTCTTTTTTTCTTTTTTTTAAATTTTATTTTATTTTTAAATTTTACATAATTGTATTAGTTTTGCCAAATATCAAAATGAATCCACCACAGGTATACATGTGTTCCCCATCCTGAACCCTCCTCCCTCCTCCCTCCCCATTCCATCCCTCTAGGTGGTCCCAGTGCACCAGCCCCAAGCATCCAGTATCGTGCATCGAACCTGGACTGGCAACTCGTTTCATGCATGATATTTTACATGTTTCAATGCCATTCTCCCAAATCTTCCCACCCTTTCCCTCTCTCACAGAGTCCATAAGACTGTTCTATACATCAGTGTCTCTTTTGCTGTCTCGTACACAGGGTTATTGTTACCATCTTTCTAAATTCCATATATATGTGTTAATATACTGTATTGGTGTTTTTCTTTCTGGCTTACTTCACTCTGTATAATAGGCTCCAGTTTCATCCACCTCATTAGAACTGATTCAAATGTATTCTTTTTTTCTTAGTTGTAGAATTTCATCCTAGGTGTGAATCTCTGAAGAGTCGTTGTTCAAAATTTGTTTAGCATTATAGAATTTTCTAAGATTAATAACAAATATTACAATGCAAACCTTGTCAAATGGAAGTCAGTACTATCAAAAAGCACTTGAACATGTTCTTTCTCAGAAAGTTGGGAAAATTGTTTCAATCTCTCTTCCCAACTCTATACCGCCACATGCTTTTCCAGTCCATGTATTTTCTCATCATTCATGTCAGGTAAATAGACACTTGGGAAGAAAACACTTCATTACCAAGTGGCATATGACTTAGTTTTTCTTAGTCTGCCTTTCAATTTCCAAACCAAATAATAATAATAATAATACAAGAGGCCATTTATCTGGTCAATTTGAATCTTTAATGACAGTAAAGAATGTCATCAGTTTTAGCTCAAATGATCTAAATTATGAGAATATTACTATAATTTTGAGGACAGTTGAACATACAATGAGTAAAAACCTACCTAACAGATTGCTCAAAGACTAAAATTTCCCCCATCTTGGTTTGGCTAACCTAACCTAAAAGCAAGAAATGTTTCTAGTTTCTGATTCATGATAGATATGCTCTATGCACTCAAACGAATGCCTTCATCATTTATTGCAACTAATTCAATATACTAGAGTGATCTGAACTAAAGTGATTTAAATCACAATACATGTGCACATTTTAAGTGAATATAATTTTATAGCAAAAACCAAATTAAAAGCATTCTTTCCTCTTATGAATGTCATACTTAAATTGTTGAGGAAAAAAATAATCAGATACAAAAGTTTACATCAGTATGTGTCCATTTACATGGAGTTCTAGAACAGGTACAACAAACAGACAGTAATACAAAACACAACAATGATTGTTAAGATGGGTCAAGAGGCTGTGGGAGGAGTAGAGGGGAGACTGGAAAGAGGCACAGGGAAATTTCTGGAGGTGATAAGAATATTTCATATCTTTATGGGGGTGGAGTGATGGATTTACCCATGTACATAAGTGTCAAAACTTACTGAAATATACACTGAAAAAAAATCTGACATTTCATTGTATGCTAATTATTCAAAGTATATCTCAGTAAAGCTAATTTATTTAAAAAATGAATATTCAGCCCTGGTCATTTACTCCTCCAATATAAAGAAGGCAACACTAAATTATCTAGAATTCCTTTCAGAAGCTCTGCTTATATCTAAGCTTATGATTTTTTTTGAACTGAGTGCAGATTCTAGGTTAGGGAAGCATGACCTTATTCTGCAATCCCTAGCAGTTCTGTCTGTTGGCTTGGCTTTAATGAAATCTATCTATCTTGCTTTGAGTATATAATCATCAGGCTGTTGATTCTAATTTATTCTCTTTGCTTACAAGGAACTGTGGCTGAATTTTTTTCAATTATGAAGTGTGCTTACACAAACACACACCAAAAAATACGTTTGGACAAAATAAACCTTTCAATTGCTCTTCTAACAAAGTTAAAATGTCCAGAGTCAAGGGATGCTTTTATGTTAGTCCAGAGATAAGAATAAAGGGCAAGAAACAGAGAACATTAGGAGGAAAATTTTGGTCTATAAAAAAGAGACTCCAAAACCATAAACTGTAGACAGCAGACTATCCTACTTCAAAACATGTTCCCTCCTCTTGAGGGGAAGTGCCTTCAGTTGGCTTTCAGCCTTAGTGGCTCTAATGTTCACAAATGATGGTGGAGCAAGTTGTGATGAACATTATTACTGGAAATTTATATACAATATATGACTCTAATGTAAATATTCTCATACCTTCACAAAAGTATAGTGAATTCTAAAATACTACAGATAAATATCAAATTGAATCTATGATTTTGATGTTCCAAACCACACTTTGGAAGAAAGTGTGGATCTTCTTACTTTATGGAGTAAGAAAGCTCAGATCTTCTGATCTTTAGGGTCAACAATCAGCATGGAAATGATTTCATTGCTTTGGGATGATACCAATAATGATAGTTCATATTTGTTTTGCACTTATGGGCAGGTGCTTTTCTAAACACATGGTATGTATCACCTAATATTTTCTCTTTACAAACACTCTATATAGTAAGTTAGTATGATCATTCCTACATTGCTTATAAGGAATATCTAACTCAAGAAATTGGGTAACTTTCTCAAGTTTAACAGAAGATTTGTAGTGGCACTTGGATTTTAAAATACATATGCCATAGAATGGGCTTCCCAGGTGGCACTAGAGGTAAAGAACTGGCTGGCCAATGCAGGAAACATGAGGTGTGGTTTTGATCCCAGAGTCAAGAAGATCCCCTGGAGGAAGGCATGGCAACCCATTCCAGTATTCTTGCCTGGAGAATCCCCATGGACAGAGGAGCCTGGCAGGTACAGTTAATTGGGTGGCAAAGAGTCACACATGACTGAGGTGACTGAGCACACATGCCATAGAATACTGCATATGTGCATACATAGAATTATTGGTATTTACAGCAAAGAACTTGAAATAATTCTAAAGTCTATCAATAGAAGAAGTGATAGCTAAACTCTGTTACAGGACTTCAATAATATATACAACTATGAAAATCAGTGAACCACAGCTTCCCACATCAACATGGATTTATCTCACAAACAAAATTTCTGATGCATAAGTCACAGAAGAATATATAAATTACAGTAACATTTATATGTTGGCTCAGTGGTAAAGAATCCACCTGCCAATGCAGAAGCCACAGGAGATGAGGTTTCCATTCATGAGTCAGGAAGATCCCCTGGAGGAGGGCATGGCAACCCATTCCAGTATTCTTGCCTGGAAAACCCTATGGACAAAGGAGCTTAGCAGGCTACAGTCCATGGGGTCACAAAGAGTCAAACATGACTGAATGATTGAGTGCACACACACATGCACACACACACAATATTTATATACAACTCATAAATGGGAAACATAAGGCAATATGTTTTGGGAGGGCATACATATCTATTTCTCAAAATCATAAAGAAAATAAATATTAATAAAACATTCCTTTTCTATAATTTCTTATTCTCTCTGAAATTGTTCTCCAGTTACTTTTGTATTTAACTTGCTTATATTTAAGTTTTTTGCCACTAAGGAAGAAATTACATTTGTTTTCATCTCCTAACTTATGATTCTAACAGTATATTTTAATAAATGTTTAGACCTAAGCATATAGAACAATGTTTTAAAGTATGTGTGCTAAGTTCCTTTGCTACTGATAAATGTCATTCAAAGCCTGATTTGGACTTACTTACTAGACATCAATTTACTCTAAACTTTTCCCCAGGATCAAGTAAGTTGGGAATATCATTGAGAATACTCTTCCATATCTTGTAATTTATTTTCTACTTGTGGATCTCTGCTGTGACCATACTTCTAGAATTGCAGGTCAGCCTTGCTCTCAGAAGTCTTGGCCTCGGCCCCAACCATCTGCTGCCAGACATTATTGAATCCATTTACTTGCCTGCCTAAATTCTGAAAATTGCTTCTTGCCATCTTCCTTTGTCGATGAATTCTAACCAGCTGCCAGGAAATACACACGTCACCTGTCATCTACCTGTTGTCTGATTGAGCCATTGTCTCCTTCTATCAACATACTTTCATGATATTATAATTTGGTTTTCACCATTTAAAGCAAAATCCATACTGCAAATGCTGGCCCCATAGCAGGAAAGTGATGGATGAAATAAGAGTCACTTAAATACTCTCTGAAGTGCACCCTTCAGTCTTCTAGAAAAGAAGCAATAGGTAGAAAGATGACTGCACTCATCATGAGAAGGTGAAATATCCACCACTACTGTCGGCTATAGGGATATTTTTTCAGAACATTTCTTGAATCACTTAGTTGACCAATGTTTTGAGACACTTGAGTGTTTTAACCATTAAAAATATAGAAATTAAGAACACATGGCCAATATCCTCAATGTGCTCACTAATTATTGTATAAAAAAAAGTATAGAACTTGCCTGAAATAGCAATAGAAGTATCAGCACAGCACAGCAGGACTAGAAGAACTCTGTTCTAGGAGAGCTTGTGATAGCTAAGCTAAATCTTGACTAAAATCAATCATTAACAATAAAGTTAACACATCATTACTGTTTAACTCGTATTTGCCAATAATTAAATGAAATGGTTTCCAAGTATAATTTAATTCTCAAACAATTGCTAGGTTACATTGTTAGTCCCATACCCAGTTGAAGAAACTGAAATTCAGATTTGGTAAGAGTCTTCAATGATGGAGAATAGGTCTTGGAATGAGGCAGAGATGGAGTTGTGATGATGAAGAAAATTAAGTTATAAAATTAAGGATTACATGAAGTTAATTCAAAAATGAAGGGCATGATGGAGAGGTAAATGTGGTAATGAGGTATGGAAATTTCAGTTTTACTAATTTAGAGTTAGTAATGCAGTAGAGTGCCTTGCATGTAATAAATAGATTATGAAGAAATATTTTCTATGAGAGAACAATTACCACATGGTTTACTCTGTAACTTAATTTGTCCACAATTTCACAATGTTGACCTCATATATATGTTAAAATGTTGGTTTCAGAGTTTTTTGGAGATGGACTCTATTATTGCTACATATCCAAAACTATAAATTCTTAGCTTCTATCTTCAGTGAAAATGATCAAATAATACTGAGTTAAATACTGAGTAAGCAGTTATATTAATAAAAGTAATAAAAACACATAGGACATATTTATCCAAAGGCATCTGTAATACCTTATCAAGGGTCTATCTCAGTATTTCCTAATTTCGTCAAGTAATAAAAAGCATATAAATGCAGACAGCATACTTGCTGACAGTGAGAAATCAAAGATGAAAGTCAACTTACAACTCTTTTGAACATTGAATGATACATATCAAGAAAACATTTATCACTATCATAAATATTTTACTGAATGTGCCAAAAATTATACACAAACATTTTAAGATCACTTGAATGCCATGAAAATCCTTCCGCATCCTTAAGGAACTTTAAAGAAAGCACATTTTAAAATAATGAACTGCCTCCCATTTTCCGCTATTAAATGATTATCTGATGTTAGATACTCCTCACTTAGCTATAGTTTAATTACATGTTGGCACCACCATTTGGGGAATTATATTTTAATGCCATGTTCGCCTAAAAGTAATTTACATGCCACCTGCTTGGTTGGTTCCATGGATGACATCAGCCACTGCAAATGCAGAGAGGGAATGTGCTATTAAGAAGCACAGATCTTCTCTGAGGTCATTCTGAATTGATGCTGCACAATAAGCTAAGAACAACTACATCCCTTACTGGAAGGGATGCCATCTCCATGTTATATGCCACAAAAGACACAGATTCCTAAAGAATTTCATCTGTCACTCAGTGAAAAGTGACCTGAATTCTAATTTGCTTCTCCAAAATCTACTTTGAAATTTCAGAAAAGCTGTTGATTCTCTATGCCCCAGTCCCCCTGTCTCAGAGTTGAGGATACAATCTCCCACACGGCAAGGGTGTAATTAATTAAGGTGTAAGCATTTTCCAACCTGTGGATGAAGGTAACAGGTGCAAATTACCATTTGAAAGAGTGATTCATGTCACCAAAACTAACTGCTGACTAGGGAGGCTTAAATCAACCCTATTTGAAGTTCTATTATTTCTTAAATGCTGACAGAGAATCCACACTTACACACAGCATTGCACAGATAAGATATGCTCCCTGCCCTCTGGGTCTGCCATTTCAGTGAAGCAGATGGCAAGATTATAGAATGAATGTGGAAGCAGTGGGTAGGGAAATGATGATAGATTTTTACAACTCTAAAAGTTCTGAAATTGCATTACCTGTAGGTAAATGACACTTAGATAATGGCAATTTCTAAATTTAGATGTTTGTACAAATTTTTGAAAAGGCACTGAGCAGCTAGGCTTCAGTTGGTTTCATTCTAACATCTATTTTTAAAATAGGCAGCATCACTCACGCTAATATGTACAGTGAAATGTGAAAACCAAATACCTAAATATTTTAATGTATACAATGCTGTTTACATGATAATGATGGTTAAAGTGTACTCTGAATAATGATCAATTATTTTCTTTTTTAATTAAATGAGACAAGGCAATTTTATGTGAACAGAAGTGTTCTAAGATAGTGCCTTTGGAGCCCAGGTTCAAGTTGGTGTGTCGTAGGGGAAGAGATAGGAGAAAAGGAAGTGACGACCGTCATGGTAAATGAGCAACTGATGAAAAAGAAAGAAGTATTTCCTTAAACTGTGAAGGTGTCACTTACCAAAAAGGAAAGAACATTCAAAAAGTTCTAGGCAGGAGCCTTGAAAACCCAACTGAAATGTAGAACAGATTTAATAGTCAGTGTCTGGAGGATGAGAAATTGATCAGAGTGAGGACAATGAGGGCAAGATAGTGTTCAGTTGGGTTTTTACCTAACTGGATTAATCTAGAAAGGTTTCAACATAAAAAGCTACAGAAAAGCTAGCAACCAAAGATTGAATATTAAAAAGCGGGCACGATCTTTGGGAAGCAGAAGAAGTGGGAACTAATTGGATAGAAAACATATAAAACTAGTGAAAATTATTTCCTGTGAGTATTAAATTGGCAATGTAAGTAACGGATTACATCTAAATTTTTTTAAATGTAGAAAATTTATTTAAATTCTTGAATTGAGCTTTTAAAGCCAATGTAGAATCCAGCTGTATAAAATTATGGTACTGGAGAATCTAGAGGCAAATTCTACCATAAAAATTATCCTCTCTGATGCCTCTCCTCATTCCGTATTCATTTTTGATACATTTCCATTTTTTCCCCACAAAATACGCTGAAACAGTAGTTTTATTAAATGAGTAAAGAATTCTCAATCTTAGTATCTTTTTCTCAGCAACACTGGAAAGGACATAATTCTAATTAATATTTTCTAGTTTTCTTAACTTCTGCAGGTAGTCTGATGGATCCAACTGGTGTATGTTGTTGTAAGTTATCATCAGTGATGCCCACCACTAATGGACCCATAGAAACACATTTCTATTGGCTTTACACAGTACTAAAAAAATAACAGAGTGGACTAATGAAACTTAAATATCATTCTTATTTTGCATTTTATGTTTATGCTTTGTATTTTGGGGAAGTTGTCTTTTGAAAACAACATATAAGATTACTTTAAAATTACTCATTCTATAAACATTTTCTGAATGTCTCACTGGGCACTGAATTAACCAGGCTACCTATTCCTAGGAAACCTTCAATGGAAGACAGAAGAGAGGAATTACAAAAGAAAACGATAAGCACTATTATGCTACTAAAAAAAAAAAAACAAAAAACAAAAACAGACACAGTCTTGAAGATAGCAAACAGCTATCTCATAAAATCTATTAGAGATTTGTTCACTTCAGTCAGTTCAGTTCAGTCACTCAGTCGTGTCCGACTCTTTGTGACCCCATGAATCACAGCACGCCAGGCCTCCCTGTCCATCACCAACTCCCGGAGTTCACTCAGACGCACGTCCATCGAGTCAGTGATGCCATCCAGCCATCTCATCCTCTGTCGTCCCCTTCTCCTCTTGCCTCCAATACCCCCAGCATCAGCGTCTTTTCCAGTGAGTCAACTCTTCAAATGAGGTGGCCAAAGTACTGGAGCTTCAGCTTCAGCATCATACCCTCCAAAGAAATCCCAGGGCTGATCTCCTTCAGAATGGACTGGTTGGATCTCCTTGCAGTCCAAGGGACTCTCAAGAGTCTTCTCCAACACCACAGTTCAAAATCATCAATTCTTCAGTGCTCAGCCTTCTTCACAGTCCAACCCTCACATCCATACATGACCACAGGAAAAACCATAGCCTTGACTAGACAGACCTTTGTTGGCAAAGTAATGTCTCTGCTTTTGAATATGCTATCTAGGTTGGTCATAACTTTCCATCCAAGGAGTAAGAGTCTTTTAATTTCATGGCTGCAGTCACCATCTGCTGTGATTTTGGAGCCCCCAAAAATAAAGTCTGACACTGTTTCCACTGTTTCCCCATCTATTTCCCATGAAGTGATGGGACTAGATGCCATGATCTTCGTTTTCTGAATGCTGAGCTTTAAGCCAACTTTTTCACTCTCCACTTTCACACTCATCAAGAGGCTTTTGAGTTCCTCTCCACTTTCTGCCATAAGGGTGGTGTCATCTGCATATCTGAGGTTATTGATATTTCTCCCAGCAATCTTGATTCCAGCTTGTGTTTCTTCCAGCCCAGCGTTTCTCATGATGTACTCTGCATATAAGTTAAATAAGGAGGGTGACAATATACAGCCTTGACGTACTCCTTTTCCTATTTGGAACCAGTCTGTTGTTCCATGTCCAGTTCTAACTGTTGCTTATTGACCTGCATACAAGTTTCTCAAGAGGCAGGTCAGGTGGTCTGGTATTCCCATCTCTTGAAGAATTTTCCACAGTTTATTGTGATCCACACAGTCAAAGGCTGTGGCATAGTCAGTAAAGCAGAAATAGATGTTTTTCTGGAACTCTCTTGCTTTTTCCATGATCCAGCAGATGTTGGCAATTTGATCTCTGGTTCCTCTGCCTTTTCTAAAACCAGCTTGAACATCAGGAAGTTCATGGTTCACATATTGCTGAAGCCTGGCTTGGAGAATTTTGAGCATTACTTTACTAGCGTGTGAGATGAGTGCAATTGTGCGGTAGTTGGAGCATTCTTTGGCATTGCCTTTCTTTGGGATTGGAATGAAAACTGACATTTTCCAGTCCTGTGGCCACTGCTGAGTTTTCCAAATTTGCTGGCACATTGATTGCAGCACTTTCACAGCATCATCTTTCAGGATTTGAAATAGCTCAACTGGAATTCCATCACCTCCACTAGCTAACTAGATATTATGGTAAAACATCGTTTTATGGCAAAATTCAGATCTTTTAACCTCTTATGAAAAGTGGATTATTTTAGTATTTGAAATTCAGTTTAAAAATAATTTATTTTGAATTTTCATTATGTATAAAAATCAAATGTTCAAAATTATATGTATTTTTCCTAAACCAAATCATATTTGTATTTTGAGAAAAGTTATCTTGCTTTTTGAAAAGGAATAAGTTATATGAGAATTCTTTATATATATATATATGATATTACATATAATATATGTGTATGTAATTCTGTAATTACAGGCTAAACCTTTTAAGAAGGGTGTATCATTTGATTAAAAAACTTCTCTAATCTTAAGAAGTATTTTATCATAACTTGACTTATACAGGTAATTATAAACAAATAATTTTACTGAAGCAGATATAGTAAAGCTTTTTAAAAAGTTAATTGAAAATGAAATAAGTAACTACACATTTTATCTTGATTCTTGAGGTTGAGCAACAAAACTAGTTAGCCCTGTACACATATTATAGTCTACTTATGTGTAATTAAAATAATCATGAAAATGCCATGAAAATAATTAAATATGTAATGGATGAAAGCCATGCCAGAATCATGAGGCTTAAATTAGAATTCTAGAACTTATCTGAGGAAACTATCCTTTATTCTTTGTAAATAAATTGAAGGAACCTGGCACATAATAAGAACATTTTTCCAAGGAATTATTTGACTGCTTCCAAATGCCCTGCTAATCCCTTACACTAAGAAGAGGAGAAATATTTTGAGAAGAATGAAGCCTATTGAATATTTGAAATAATATTATTTAAATAATCAAAGATATTCTTACATTCTATGATATCAGATGTGAAATATTTTATTAGGAGATATCAGGAAAGTCAATTAAGAAACTGAAATGCTTTAACCAGCATTGAGTTTGTCATAAACTTTCTCCAGCCTTCACTTGTTTTACACTCCTTCATGCAATCTATATGATACCTCAAGCACTCGAGTCCAATAGAATTTATCAAAGGTCCCAAGACTTGCTTTTATGAGTATTCATCCTTCTACTTGGAATATTCTTTATTCCAAGGTTTTTCAACTTGGGCACTATTGACAGTTTGAGCTGGATCATTCTTGTGGCTGGTTGTCTTTTTTTTTTTCCCCTCTTTATTCCTACAACAATTTCTATTTTCATAATTGTACTGATAATAGATTTCTTTGATAATAATTTTTAAACCCACTTCAGCTATATTTTTAGTTTGAAATCTATAAAACTATAAAGTATAAATTGCAGAATGTCAGCTATTTTCTCACATATTTTCTCAGAGAGAGAGAAACACATAAAGAATTAAGCAGGCAATGAGGGGCCGCATCTGGGATAACACAACAATTTAGCTCTGTGGCAGCCACTCTAATATCTGGAAAAGCAGGGAGATGAGAAAATGATCCCCCCAGAAGAAACTGAATTCCATATGGCCATCACTTTCTAAGGATTGCGGCCAATCCTCAGATACTTATTAGATTATGCTCATCCCATTTGACTGAACAGACCTGAGTTGCCACCAGTGATTCTGGGAACAGCTTCAGGAGGTGTAATCAGGTTTCTGACACAAAGCCTGTATGGATTCAACATTACACAACTGTGTATTTGTGTGTGTGTGTGTATACAACATTTATTCATAAAAGCATACAAGAAACCAATTTATTACAAATAAAATAATACAAGTAATAAATTCTCCATGTTCTAAGGTCCTAAAATGGCTGTAATTAGTCCATCTTCTCTAGGTTCTCTAGAATGTCATCCAAGAATGGTGCTAACTATTCAGAAAGGCTGGGTGACTCAGAATTATATCCATTTAGACAAGGCAGCAAAAATCACCTTATCACTCCCAAGCTCATAACCTTTGGGTTTCTTGTATCTGCCCTCTTAACTCTTCCAGATTTCTTATCTCTTAACTCTTTATCCCTTAGTTTTGGGGATCATGGTGAGCTTTTTGTTTTTTATTTTCTGTTAGCAAAGTTTATTATTGAGAGTTCTAATTTAAAAGAGATATCTTTAGTTTTTCTTATTTATACTTGGATTGAGCTTCCCTGGTTGTTCCTGCCTGCAGTGCAGGAGACCTGGGTTCAGTCCCTGGGTTGGGAAGATTCCCTGCTGCAGGGCATGGCAACTCACTCCAGTAGTCTTGTTTGGAGAATCCCCATGGACAAAGGCCCGGCAGGCTATAGGCCATGGGGTCACAAAGAGTTAGACATGACTGAGTGACTAAGCACACACAGCACACACTGCTTAGACTGGGGTAACATCTTCCTACAAAAACTTAACTTTAGAAAACAACGTCGACTTATCAAAAACAAAATTTTATTTATCTAGAGAAAATAGCTGATGAATAAATAGCGAAATGAATATGTTCTTCCTACTACACACTTCCAGCGGCCTTTTAGTATACTTCTTTTATGGGTTTTATGGATTATAGGATGTTTAGCAGCATCCTTGACCTCTACTCACCAAGTGCCAGTTTCATTCTCCAAATTGTGACAAACAAAAATGTCTCCAGACGTTGCCGCATATCACCAAGGGGTGGGGAGAAGGGGATGTAAGTTAAAACTGCCCCCTGTTAAAAATCACTGTTTAATCTCTTCATATATACTTGATTAAATCTTAACCATCATTCACCTTTCAGATGTAGATCAAATATAATCTTTGTAGCCTCCTAATACTACTACTATAACTGCTAGTTGTTTGTATTTTTTTTAATTTTATTTTATTTTTAAACTTTACATAACTGTATTAGTTTTGCCAAATATCAAAATGAATCCGAGGAGGGTTCAGGATGGGGAACACATGTATACCTGTGGCGGATTCATTTTGATAGTTGTTTGTATTATATTCAAACAACCCACTCTTTCTTATTATAAGTATTTGTGCTCAATGCTTGCCTGCATCATTATGAAATCTAGTTTAATACTGGGATCATGCATTTTCTTCCCTGGTGTCTCCAAGAGAGCTTTATCCCAAGATATACCTCTTATTTGCTCAGATAGTGTCTAATATTTGTAATAGAACAGTCACTATTACCGTCATGACCATGTTCTTAGCCTCCACATCACTGTTCTATGTACTATATATTTTGAAAAAGCAAATCATGATTAATATTAATCAATCTGAAGGATGATACAGGCACGTTCCCTTCCCTTTTATTGCTTAAAATTTGAGGGTAAGTCTTTGCTGTTGGATTCAGTAATGGTCTTGTTTTTTCTTTCTGCAGATAAAGTTCATTACTAAACAAATTAGCTTTTCAATTACTGCTGCTAAGCCCTAAGTAATTGGAATTCACTGAAACTTTCAGTCACTTTTTCCTAGCTGTTCTTTTCTAAGCATCAACAATTTAAAATAAGATGAAATTACGCTGCTTATGATTTTTTAAATATATGAATTAAAAATGTAACTTGCCTCTCAGCCTGAAGACAGATAATTAAAATAACAAACTTCTAATGTTTTTCTTTTTTTCTCTTTCTCTCTTTTTTCCTTCCAAGGCTGTGTCAAACCTGGTTAGTGTTTGGATAGGATTCCTAACTATAAAACTTTATGTTATTATAGATAGGAGAGCAAATAACTACACATCTTGTTCTATTATTTGTGAGGAAACATAACATCCTAGAACTAGATTGCTAATTGAAATCTAAAAGGGAAGACAAACAGAATGAATGAAATTTTGAATCAAGTGGAAAATCAATGGTCAGGAAAGTCTTTGAAACAAATGAAGTGGACTGGAAAAGAGTTACTTTTAGCCCCCTTCCTCTTAACATTGACACAAGTGAAGGATGAGTGCTCACAGGTTCTCTAGCTCCAGGGTGAGGCCCTAAGGAAGGCAAAGCAATTTGAGGATACATGAAGGATGGCTGAGATGATGTGACAAGGCTGGGACCTACAGGACAATCAAATAATACCAGCAACATTGAACACCCATCACACACACACACACACACATCCCCCAGACAGCTTATCCTCTCAATCATAGTCAGAGGTGCTGACTTCACAGATGGCAGCTCAGCATTGGGTTCTTCAGGGAGCTGATTCATTCATCATTAGACAACTGGACATTCCTTCAAGACTTAGTAGAACCTAGCCCCCTATGTAATGAGTTTTTAATCTGTTTCATTTTAAAACTACTTTTGCATTAGTGTTTATTTGTCTTCCTTTATTCTCATAAACTGGAGAAGGCAATGGCACCCCACTCCAGTACTCTTGCCTGGAAAACCCCATGGATGGAGGAGCCTGGTGGGCTGCAGTCCATGGGATCGCCAAGAGTCAGAGACGACTGAGCAACTTCACTTTCACTTTTCACTTTCGTGCATTGGAGAAGGAAATGGCAACCCACTCCAGTGTTCTTGCCTGGAGAATCCCAGGGACCGGGGAGCCTGGTGGGCTGCCATCTATGGGGTCGCACAGAGTCAGACACGACTGAAGTGGCTTGGCAGCAGCATTCTCATAAACTACCTGGACACCAAGGCCTGCCTCTACTAATATATGACATTTAAGGACTAAGTTCTTAAACTTGAATGCCACCCTAGTGCTTAAGGGTCTATTATTTGATATCTTACCTTCATGACAAGGCCTATCTGCCTGCTTGGAGTTTCCACATTTTACTCAGGTTCCTCATCCCAGCATTCTAGTCACTTGTTAGATTTCTGAACCACATCATCTGGGTTATAATATAAATTAAAAGTGGCAGATCTAACTTGCAAACTCAAATATGTCTGAATTCAAACTTCTCTATAAATTTCCTTTCTAGAACCAGGAGACCAGGCTTGCTACACCCAGGTACTGCTATGTTTCCCCAGTAATGCTGGAGAACATTCCCATAGGGCTCTCAAAAATGCTTGCAGATATCATGTCTTCATGCTTTACTCAGTTCAGTTCAGTTCAGTCACTCAGTCGTGTTCGACTCTTTGCGACCCCATGAATCACAGCACGCCAGGCCTCCCTGTCCATCACCAACTCCTGGAGCTCACCCAGACTCATGTCCATCGAGTCAGTGATGCCATCCAGCCATCTCATCCTCTGTCGTCCCCTTCTCCTCCTGCCCCCAATCCCTCCCAGCATCAGAGTCTTTTCCAACGAGTCAACTCTTTGCATGAGGTGGCCAAAGTACTGGAGTTTCAGCTTTAGCATCATTCCTTCCAAAGAAATCCCAGGGCTGATCTCCTTCAGAATGGACTGGTTGGATCTCCTTGCAGTCCAAGGGATTCTCAAGAGTCTTCTCCAACACCACAGTTCAAAAGCATCAATTCTTTGGTGCTCAGCTTTCTTCACAGTCCAACTCTCACATCCATCCATGACTACTGGAAAAACCGTAGCCTTGACTAGACGAACCTTTGTTGGCAGAGTAATGTCTCTGCTTTTGAATGTGCTATCTAGGTTGGTCATAACTTTCCTTCCAAGGAGTAAGCGTCTTTTAATTTCATGGTTGCAGTCACCATCTGCAGTGATTTTGGAGCCCCCCAAAAATAAAGTCTGACACTGTTTCCACTGTTTGCCCATCTATTTCCCATGAAGTGATGGGACCGGATGCCATGAGCTTCATTTTCTGAATGTTGAGCTTTAAGCCAACTTTTTCACTCTCCACTTTCACTTTCATCAAGAGGCTTTTGAGTTCCTCTACACTTTCTGCCATAAGGGTGGTGTCATCTGCATATCTGAGGTTATTGATATTTCTCCTAGCAATCTTGATTCCAGCTTGTGTTTCTTCCAGCCCAGCGTTTCTCATGATGTACTCTGCATATAAGTTAAATAAGCAGGCTGACAATATACAGCCTTGACGTACTCCTTTTCCTATTTGGAACCAGTCTGTTGTTCCATGTCCAGTTCTAACTGTTGCTTCCTGACCTGCATATAAATTTCTCAAGAGGCTGGTCAGGTGTTCTGGTATTCCCATCTCTTTCAGAATTTTCCACAGTTGATGTGAACACAGTCAAAGGCTTTGGCATTGTCAATAAAGCAGAAATAGATGTTTTTCTGGAACTCTCTTGCTTTTTCCATGATCCAGCAGATGTTGGCAATTTGATCTCTGGTTCCTCTGCCTTTTCTAAAACCAGCTTGAACATCAGGAAGTTCACGGTTGACATATTGCTGAAGCCTGGCTTGGAGAATTTTGAGCATTACTTTACTAGCGTGTGAGATGAGTGCAATTGTGCGGTAGTTGGAGCATTCTTTGGCATTGCCTTTCTTTGGGATCGGAATGAAAACTGACCTTTTCAGTCCTGTGGTTTTACTCAGGATCTACCTCAAAAGACATTGTTTTAGATTCCATTGTCACCATCTGTGGAGACCTACTCAAGATGTCTGGATATCTAGGACATTTCTGATTTTGTTTTCATATTCAAGACACACAAACTTCAGAAGATAGCTACCATTTTCACATTATGATTAGTTAGTCTTGCATTAATTAAAATAGGCATAACATCTCTACACACAAAAAATAGATTTATATGCTTTAAATGTGGATAAATTTGCTCATAATGCATTAATAATGCTCTAGCATTTTTTTTTTCCTTTCTGATCACATAACCACATCAGTGATTACAGCAAGATGAATTAAACAGCCCTCCAAAGTCAAAGATATGCTTAATATTTGCTATCCTCCAGAGGATAGAAATGGAGAAGGCAATGGCACCCCACTCCAGTACTCTTGCCTGGAAAATCCCATAGACGGAGGAGCCTGGTAGGCTGCAGTCCATGGGGTCGCTAAGAGTCAGACACGACTGAGCGACTTCACTTTGACTTTTCACTTTCATGCATTGGAGGAGGAAATGGCAACCCACTCCAGCGTTCTTGCCTGGAGAATCCCATGGACAGAGGAGCCTGGTGGGCTGTCGTCTATGGGGTCGCACAGAGTCGGACACGACTAAAGCGACTTAGCAGCAGCAGCAGAGGATAGAAAATAAATTTTGTAATCATCTATAGAAAATACTGCCGCTTGTACCAATTGACAACATTTCTAGACCTGCTTTATTAGCTGTTCTGGGCATAGTCACCTATCAATATAAATGAAAACCACATAGTCAGTTGGGGTTGCTTCTGACTACTGGGGTATTTATGTTTGTAATATAAGATTTTGTTTAACTTTTCCATACCTGTTACACTTCCCAAATCCTCAGATTATTCTACAATATGTTTACTTTCTTTTTACAAGATTAGTACATTGTTCAATGCTTTTAAACTCCTATGTTATCCACCATAACTGTAGTTTAAGTAAAGCTAAAATTAAAACACCTAGTTAAATAACTGTAATATTAATCTTGATTTTTGGATAATTTTAAAGTGACATGTTTATCTTGTTCTCTTCTGTTTTAAAGATTATCATATTTATTTTTTTATCATATTTAAATAATCAAATTTGAGTTAGGTATATTGCATGAGCATCAAACAGGAAACAAATGAAGTTATTAAAGATCAAATTCAAATAGTTTTATTCTAAGAATATCCCTATGTTTATAAAACTAATATCATATCAATTTTTAATATATCCTAATGTACTACAACCTTGTTAGGGGGTATAATATTTTGCTGCTCAAAGTCAGTATCATATTAAATAAATAATTTCTCTCTACTAAGAAAACTTCCTAGATAACTTCTCTTATATTTTAAAAGAAAAAAAATTTAAATTACAGCTAAAAGTCATAAAAAGCATTAAATGATCATAGCTATTAATATATAAAAAGTTGCTAAATCTAAAATTCAATTGGCTAATTGAATTTCCACAGGAAATCCAAGCATTTCTGCAGTTAAATTGAATCAAGTTGATAAAATACTAGTAAAAAATAAGCAGGAATGATACAAAGCAGGTTTGCTGACATTGTAAAAGATTATATACTACAGTTTCAATGAGCTCACAGAGCCATATTTCCCTTAGTAACACAATTCAATAAATATATACTTACATACATACATATATGTGAGTATTGTTCATATATAAATGAATACATACACATACAAATATACAAATGTAAATCTAGGGTTTTTCCAGAATTTTGAAAAGAACAGCATACTAATGGAATACAGTAAATAGTGTAGGATACTATATTAACACTCAAACAACTAAGGTGTTTGATCAAATGCAAAACAGAATTTTCTTCACACAGAACATAATGCCTGTTTGTGAGAAGGTTCCAAGGAAGCTCAGCTGGCAATTTAAAGAGTCCTTGGGGGGATTAATTTAGCTTTTTCATCAAGACTTAGCAGAGAGCACTGAGTGGAGTATGGTAAAGATAAATTTATCTTAACAGTCAGCAAAGCTTGGGCTGGGTTTCCTTATGGCAAATCATGAACATTCTGTGGGACTTGGGCAGAAGATTCTCGTGCAATGATTGCATTAGATTAGCTTTGTAAGAAAGCTTAGCAATAGTCGTTAGCTGCTTACTCTACCATTTATTTAAAACACAGTCATCGGAAACCCCTTTGAGAAGACTATCAAACAAATTCTTTTATTAGTTAATCAAATTACAAACCAACTAAGCCATTTGGCTCTGTGGTATCACTGAATATATTTATTTTAATGTTGTAGACATTCAACATTAGGCCAAGATCTAAAAACACAGGTGTATGTGCATGTTTGTGTGTGTTTTACATTTTTCCTCCAAAGGAAAGCCAAACAATACAACATATTTTTTCTATGGCGAAAATAAGAGGTGTTACAAATATCAGTGATGTGTAAAACTTTTAATTCTGTGGGATGCCAAGGTGGCAGAATGTTGTATCCCAAAGAAAGTAAACGAGGCAGGCAGAACGGCATGTATGCTAATACATATTTGCTCACAGACACACACAATTACAGCTTTAAAGGGAATACATAAAAATTATGCTGCAGACAATGTCTTTATACAAATTTATCATAGCATCTGTGAGCTCCATAATATGTTCATAAAACTAGGAACACGTGTCTTCACAGCATGCTCATTTTGGTATGCCCACTGTTGTTATCTCACCTTCTTTTGCTGCTAGTCTGGCTGTTGTCTTTCAGATCATAGCCTCAGGAATTCTTGTTCCTTCACTTCCACATCAAAACGAGAAGTTTAAATGTAAATACATCAAAGGTACAACGTGTGGTACAAAAGGAGAGGGAAATAAAACTGTACTTAGACAATTCAAATAACATTTCTACAATTGGAGGGAACTCAGGAAAAATCCCACAGATGACTGGGGACAAAGGGGGAAAGTCCCAGGGGATTGATGAGTCATTAATACAAATCTAATCCTAAAAAGCATTGTGGTTACTCCAAAGTCAATGAATCTTCAGTGCTGCTTGTAATTTCAGTTAATGGCAGTGAAGACATGCCACAAAACAGTTCTTGATAAATCACTTGATATGTAATAGGAATGATCATTGTATGAAATTCCAAGCATGTTTACCTCATAAGTGATTCCTACAAATATTAGTATCTCACCTGCTAAACATCATTACTTTTTCATTCTGTATGTCCGGAAAACTTCCAATATTTTCCACAAAGATTTTAGTACAGATGTTTGTAATACTGATATTTTCAATGGGTGCAATAAAGCATATTCTGTTAAGCTTTACAAAACTTCACAAAGACTGAACTTCCAAAATACAACTTTAATTAAAATTCACTAGACTTAGAATCTATGAAATAATGGAGAAACTGGACCTTGACACATTTGAGAAAGAACAACTTAAAACATAGTTGGGCTGTATATTGTACAAATAGGCATTTTAGAGAAATTTTCTATTAAATAATAGGCAAATGGAAACATTTCTACTTTCATTCATCTGCAACTACCTACAATAATTAGGAAATAAATTATCCACTTCAAAACAAATCTCATAGATTTGCTTGGTACTTAAAGAACAATACAACACTGTGAATCCTAGCTAAGTGGGTTCAAAACATTTCAGTCAAATGACAAGCAAACAAAAATTCTTCCAAATCCTTATACTCTATGCCAGAGTTGGGATTTCTTCCAACTCTTATTAGAACTGCATTAAGAAACAAGTCACTCTCCTAATGCTGTTTGTACACTAATAGCCATTTCATTTAGCTTTTCATAGCTGAAAATTAAGGGCAGATGCTATGCAAGATGTTAAATGCAATGTGTCCTATATGTGAGACAATTTCTCTGAAAATCTGTGAAATTTTTGTTAACCTTTTCCTTTCTTGGCTATCTCTTGGGAGAAAAATGACACAAAATTGTGCATTTCAATAAACTGCCCCCAAAAGAACAAGCTATTACCAGTCATGAATAGGATTAACATTTCTTAGTAAAATTATTTATTATGTAACTTGAGTTATAAAATCACAGAAAGTTAATGCACTCTTAGATTTAAAAAAAAATAACTATGAATTAAGTAAAAATTCTTTTTCTGAGTATTATTGCTATAGTGTATGAGCAAAGTGAAATTGCTCAGTCATGTGTGACTCTTTGCAATCCTATTGACTGTAGCCTACCAGGCTCCTCCGTCCATGGAATTTTCAAGGCAAGTGTACTGGAGTGGGTTGCCATTTCCTTCACCAGGGGATCTTCCCGACCCGTGGAACAAACTCAGGTCTCCCACATTGCAGGCAGACACTTTACTCTCTGAGCTACCAGGGAAGCTATAGCGTATAGTTTCAAGGAATAAATGCTTTGAGAAAACTGAAAAATAAATGGCAAGTGTACAGATATACTCAAACAGATTTAAATTCTGGTACTGATTGATACTTATTTATGACACGATCTTTGATTAAGAAATCCTCCTGATCCTCAGATTCTGTATTTCTTAAATAGCAATAACAAGAATAATGATCAGAGCTACCTTTGTGGAAGAGAGCCTAACATATTTCAGGCACTGAATAAGGTGCTCTGTGTCATCAACTCCCTTTTTTTTCCTCTAATAATCCTGTTACATAGGTATCATTATCCTAGTTTTTAACAGATGTAGAAACTGAGGCTCAGAGGGAAAAAAGGAAATGAAAATATACATAATATCTACCTTCAGGTGTTTTCAAATATTAAAGAAACCATGTTTAATTCAATGACAAGTACAGTGCTCTGGAAAAAAAAAAGGGGGGACATACTCTTCAAATATCATTTTCCATAGTTCTCTACCTCACCTCACTTTTCTGGAGAATATCTTTCCTGAAACACAGAACTCTTCAATCAAATGGCAATCAATCTACACTGCAGAAATTAACATTTCAAAGTATTAATGCCCTTTTTCCTGACAAGCATCAATTCATGCTTCCACCCAAATGGATATCAAAGTCGCAAAGCTTCTATCCATGGTTTTCCTAAGCCATGCCTCACTGAATTCCCAGACCTTGATTTCTATGACACTGTCCTTCTTGGGTTAAGAAATTTCTCTCTTTGTTGTCTCTGAGCATTCTTTTGTACCCAACTCCTCCTAAATCCTAAATACTATTCCTGGGAGCTTTGTTACAGATTCACAGTCTTTCTTACTATACTAAGACAGTAATGTAAGGCAGAAAAATTCTGTGGCATGTATTTTATACTTAACTCTTTGTCTGTAATTTCAAATAAAAGGAAGGAAGAAAGAAAAGAAGGAAAAAACTGATCTTTACATGAAAGAACAAGGGAATGAGTCATTTTGCCAGACCTCCTTTGTGCTGATATTGTTTTTGGTTCTTAGCAGCACACACATATATTATTTCACTTACTCCTAACAATAGGCTTGCAAATTAGGAATCCTCAGTTTTATTTAAGAGTAATTTCAGGTTGAGAACAAAGAAATGTTGAAATTATACTGCTAATTTGTGATGGAGCTGGAATTTGATCCTGGTCTGACTCTAAAACTCTTATTTCTCCTGCCAATTCTCCTACAAGAGGGAGGCTTAGATGTCAGGATAAGAATAGGGAAAATGAAACAGAAAATATGTGCAGAGCCTCATCGGAGTTCCAGGGTCTGCTTTTACAGCCTCCAGCACATTTCAGGCTGTGGTCTGCTTCCAGGCAAATAGCAGCTCTGGCCTTGCCAACAATCAAGTCTGAATGTGGGAGTCAAAGACTCTACTATTTCCAACTATATCATCCTTGTGAATTCATTCTCTGCTGTTGGACCTTAATCTCACCTGCCAGCCCATCACCTCCTTAAAGTCAGAACCGACACGTTAACATTTCCCTAAGTCTCATTCAATGTCTTTGAAAATGTTTTCCAGTTTCCTTTTCTCCGTTTGCTTTATCTTACTAACTCAAGCCTCTTGTTCTAAGCAAAGGTAATTG
Source organism: Bubalus kerabau (assembly GCF_029407905.1). Lineage (NCBI taxonomy): Eukaryota > Metazoa > Chordata > Mammalia > Artiodactyla > Bovidae > Bubalus > Bubalus kerabau. Next base: position 54,499,622 of record NC_073630.1, on the reverse strand, counting down.
ACATCATTTTCCTGATGATTTTACTTCCATTTCTGTCATCTCAAACTCACATTTCCTCTTGAATGTTTTTCCTTTATCTTCCCCATTCTTTTCCTTAATCTTAATTCCTGAACTTTCAGCATTTTCCTTATGATCATATCTACATTGAACTGTACCATGATATACATGGTGCTGATTTATTACTATTATGTCAATGGCTACATGTAAGAGTTTTGAAAAGCAAGGTCCAATTTTGATTTAACACATTATCTGAGGGCCTAAAGTGATGGCTTACACATAAGAGTTTGTAATCAATACTCATCAAAATAGAGATACATCAAGTATTTACATGTTACATTCCACGGAAAAACTAATCCCAGGAATGAGAGAGAACTTTAATTTACACTTATCACTAAACATGATAAATACAATTTACGGTTTAAATATCTAGGTTGAAATCACTTTAAACATCTAGGTAGTATATCTTTGATCCAAGAGTATATTTTTTTATTAAATAGATAAATAAGAAACATACAGAATATTCAATCATGCATTATTCTTAATATATTCTTCTACTTCCCCACCATGCTTCAGAAAATGTTTTGCCTCATTACCTAATAGATTTAATGATACAGTAAGCAAAATTACGTACAATAAAATTAAACACTAGGAATTTCAGAGCTTATAGTGTGAATTTTTAAAGTCATTAGCTACTCTGCCATTAGAAATAATCAGACATCAACTATGCAAAACCACAAAAATCTCTGCAGTGCCAAGAATACCTTTATCAGTAAACCTAGGAATTGTTTTCCATGTGGAACACATGAGATTCTTAAAAATTATTATTAATACACAAAGGGCACCTGCACACAATCAGCTGAAAGCAGAGTCTGTCACTACAGAAAATCAAAAGGCTCATTTCTATTAACTAATAAGGAGTCTTTGCAGTCTAAACACTTACTTCAAAAGAGGTCATTTATATCTTTATATGAAAATAAGTCTCAATGTTTATCATTTCAAAACAACTGAGGATATATTTGACAAAGATGAAAGGTGCTGTTTTGTTTTTGTTTTGTGCTTGTTAAGAAAATGGATAACTTTCTCAATGAAGTTTCTTAGTGATAGAAGCTGATTATGTTCATTCAATCATTTTTTTTCCTCTTCCAGGGCTCCAGACTAGACCACACATCCCCACCTCCCTTGAAATTAAACATAGGCCTGTGACCATCTGGCTAATGTGATGTAAGGCCTAGAGATACCTGCCATTTCCAGAACTAATTCATACTTTTCTATAGTGCTGTTTATTTTCCTTTCCTTATCTCCTTGAGGAATTGAAAGCATGCCAAGATCTTAGGGGAAACTGGAACTGCAAGATGGAAAGAAACTGCGTCTCTGAATCCAATGGAAAGTCACCGCCAGAACATTGCCAATCAATTATTATATAAGCAAAAATCAAGGTCTATTGAGTTAAATCACTAAAATTCTGGGATTGTTTATTACAACAGTTAGCCTATGCCAACCAATAAAACTTCAGAAATACTTTTTCAAAAGTATATGTGTATGCTCAGTCATGTCCAACTCTTCATGATCTTATGGACTATAGCTCACCAGGCTCCTCTGTCTATGGAATTTTCTAAGCAAAACTACTGGAGTAGGTAGTCATTCCCTTCTCCAGGAGATCTTTCCAACCCAGGGATCGAACCCGTGTCTCTTGCATCTCCTGCACTGGCAGGTGGATTCTTTACCACTGCCCCACATGGAAAGCCCTTTTACAAGGATACAGTTCTTTTAATTTGATTAAGGTTTTTCTTACAGCCATTTTGATGAGATCCCTTAAAGACCATCTGAAAGGAGAAGGAAATTAAATCTTTGAGCTGTGATGGGTCTAGGGTACATTAGTTAGGCTAACCCCTAGGGGCTGCATGAGCTCACTTAGGAAAACAATTGAAAGTGTCTTAATGAATTAGAGGTCATACATCTAATTCCCTAGGCTTTTGCCACTGAAGGTCCTTTAGTCATACCCATCACTTGTCAAACAAAACTAGCCAATTTACGTAGAAATTTTTTTCTTTTATCATGCATGATTTTATCATATAGCCTGATTAAATATGCATGAAATATCTGTTGTTCCCAACAGTCCTCACAATACTTTCTGAATAGATCTTTTACTTTGAAATATGGTCTAGAAAAATAATGTTTTCCAAAGAATGCAAATATCTTCTTTTGAGTTCTACCATTCAGAAAGCAAAATAAAAAAGAGAGGAGGGGAAAAAAACAATCAATTTGGATGAGAATCTGCACACAATCCATGTGTAGAAATCAATGTGAATCCTAGTCAAACCTAGATTTCACAGTGGGAATACATACAGCTTTACACTACTCAAACAAATGGTTAGTATTATTGTGAACAATTGTAATGAGGCCTGGATTGAGTTTATATTGAAGCAGACAGGATCCTACTGATAATTTACTAAACCAAAACTGCTGGGTGTTATAATTTATGCCACTTTAGAGCCAGTAATTTAGCTTCTGAATCCACAACTTTTTTGTCAACCTATGGTGGAGTATTTTCCTGTCCTTTCATTGTTTTCCTTGTTCTGAAAGACAGCACTGGATGCTGGAAAGAGCTTAAGAGGTCTTATTAAAAAACTGCAGTGATTCCCAGGTTTACTGCTAAAGTGGAGCTTGATTTGCCCATTATATGTTAAAAGCTGCTTCAATATCTATTGTCTCTAAACTATTTATATCAGACAAACACACAGAATCACACATTTTGAACCAGAATTCAAATAATAAAAATGTCCTATTTTAGGAAGATTTGCTGGAATTAACCTTCTACATTTTCCCAAAGATAACATTTATTAGTCTGACATTCTATCAAAAATCATCTTGGAATGCAAAAAAAAATGCCCTATTTTTTAAAAATTTGCAGTCACTGAATGATAGAATCCTCAGTAAGAGATTCCATTCATTTCAACGTGTGTTTGGATCTTCTGAGGATTGTATGTTGTTGACAATGATCTCTGGTCAGTTTTTACAACATTGAAATGGACATGTAGATTAGAAATTAGGTTATTTTTGTTTATATCAATGGGGCTTGGGCAATCTATTTATATAGTTTTACACGTAAAAAAGGTTCTTTCTTTAAAAATATTAACACACAGCTGCAGCTATTTCTGACTTATTAATAAGTGACTTCATTTTGTTTGCCAAAGTGTCTATAAGATGAAAAACTGTAAATATGATATGTCCTCATGATAGAAATTCCTAAAACTACTGAACAGATTTTCAAGAGAGATAATTACCAGAAATCCTACTGCCCAGAGAGAGTTACTATTAAAATCTAGATGAATATCCTTCCAAAATTCCTCCTGCTGTTCACATCTTCTTTCCTTCTCTCATGGGGACCTCCAGCTCCTGGCGCCCAGCAGAGCACACCACACACTATGTACTATTCTTTCAGGGTCTCCCCAGAGTTTTGCTCTTATGTAAGTGTGTATGTGTGTGTGTGCTTAATAAATGTTTCCTCCATTTACTGTGCACTCCATGAAGGCAGGAATTCTCTATTTATCCTCTAGCTTGGAACATATGGCTTCATACAAAGTATAATTCAATAAATATTTTTTATAGATTACATAAATAAAATGTGATCATGTTTTTTTTTTAATTGTTTAAAACTTCTGTCAATAAATACAACTCTAGAAAAATTTAAGATTATGTATTTAAAGTTATGGATATAATTCCTTTAACAATGCTCCCATGCAGGCATTTTTCTCTCTCTTTTTTTCAGCTGCTCATAGAAGTGTAATGGATACCAGTGTAGTACATATATTTGGGGCTTTCCTGGTGCCTCAGTGGTAAAAAATCAGCCTGCAATGCAGGAGATGAAGGAGAGGTGGGTTTGATGGCTGGGTCGGGAAGATCCCCTGGAAGAGGGCATGGAAACCCACACCAGTATTCTTGCCTGGATAATCCCAGGGACAGAGAAGCATGGTGGGCTAGAGTCCATAGGGTCCCAAGGAGTTGGCCATGACTGAAGTGACTAAGCACCTATACATTTGAGCACTTATCTCCTTATTTGGATAAATAACCCAAGTTGGAATATTGGGGCGTCAGTCATAAATATCTGTGTTAACATATTTTTGAACTACCACTTTAAAGTTGTATATAATCAGTTCAGTCGCTCAGTCGTGTAAGAATCTTTGCAACCCCATGGACTGCAGCACGCCACCTTCTCTGTCCATCACCAATTCCCAGAGCTTACTCAAACTCATGTCCACAGAGTCAGTGATGTCATCCAACCATCCCTTCCCCTCCCACCTTCAATCTTTCCCAGCATCAGGGTCTTTTCCAATGAGTCAGCTCTTCTCATCAGGTGGCCAAAGTATTGGAGTTTCAGCTTCAACATCAGTCTTTCCAATGAACACGCAGGACTGATCTCCTTTTTTTTTTTTTTAATTTTATTTTATTTTTAAACTTTACATAACTGTATTAGTTTTGCCAAATATCAAAATGAATCCGCCACAGGTATACATGTGTTCCCCTTTTGATGGACTGGTTGGATCTCCTTGCAGTCCAAGGGACTCTCAAGCATCTTATCCAACACCATAGTTCAAAAGCATCAATTCTTTGGTGCTCAGCTTTCTTTATAGTCCAACTCTCACATCCATTCATGACTACTTGAAAACATAGCCTTCACTAGACGGACCTTTGTTGGCAAATAATGTCTCTGCTTTTTAACATGGTGTCTAGGTTGGTCATAACTTTCCTTCTAAGTAAATCTCATAGGAATGCAGAATAAAATGTATCACTACCTCAAGGCTTTGCTTGTATTTGTGAAACTGTACATGACTAAAACAAGGAAAGAAAAGGCTAGATATCATATTTAGGTTTTAAATTTAAAATTGCAAGGATGGTGTCATTATATGGAGAAAGGTGAATGACAGTGAAGATGCAGTTGATGGATAGTGAAGAAAACATTGGTATAAGGGAGAAAAAAATGTTGAACAGAATCATGAGTTTGTCAAAGTTTTCTTGATAAACATATTTGCTTTAACACTTGTAATTCTTTCTAGGTTCAGTGACCTTTGTTTTCTTACCAAACTTTTTTTTAATTACATTGATGAATATTTTACTTTTATTCATTCAGCTAAACTAAAAATAAAACTGAGATAACTGATGATATAAGAAGAAACTCAAGTCAGGCTAAATATATCAGAATTTTGCAGAAGAAAATTTTCATTATCCTGTCAGTCATCACATGCTGATAATCTTCTTATCCAACCTTTTCACCAAGTTAATTAAGATTTCCAAATATTCATAAATGCCAAAGGTTTAAAAAAATAAAGTTCCATGCTTTGATGTTATAAGTCAGGGAATTATTAAAACTGTCTAATTTCTAATTAAAACAAGGTTGGAATTGACTCTAAGTTACCAAGTTAAATGGAAAGTTGTATTGCTGTAATATTATTGGGTAAAAGGGTTATTGTTTTTATTTGAGGTAAGAAATAAAAAGTGTCTTGTGTTAGTAATTACACTTTGTACTGCCATCATTGCAAATCATATGTTCTTCAAAACTCTACCTCATACTCAAGGATGAAATCAAAGTATTCTCAACTCTGTAAGAGTTCCTTATTTGTTCCCAGTTTCAACTAAGCACTATTTTATTTTTCTCCTCTCTATATTGCTTTCACTACAGCAACTACTCAAAAAGACCACACTGCTTTAACTGACTGTGTGTGTTTGCTCAATTGCTTAGTCGTATCCGACTCTTTGCCATCCCATGGTTTGTAGCTGGCCATACTCCTCTATCCATGGAATTTTCTAGGCAAGAATACCGGAGTGGGGTGCCATTTCCTACGCCAGGGGATCTACCCGACTCAGAGATTGTACCTGCATCTCCTGCATTGACAGGTCGATTCTTTTCCACTGAGCTACCTGGGAAGCCTTGTTTTAACTGTATAGCTACTGTTGTTTGGTGGTGCTGATGGTGATGATGTGTGTGTGTATCATATTGAATTTTAATGAATACATTTATATAAACGTTATGTGTGTGTATGTATGCATGAGTTCACACTAGGGTATCTGCTGAGATGCATTTACATAGACATCCTTCACCACGGCTAACTGAGTCTATCCATCTATCTACCTACTTGTCTATCTATTCATTTATCTATCTTTATGGACATGCATATACATATATACTCAGGTACACATATGTCCATGTGTGTATATTATAAATATATATATATATATATATATATATATATATATATGTGCTAAATGAATCTTTTTACCATAGGTTTCAGGAAAGTGAAGATTACCCATTTATTCTCTTGTATCTTCATTCAGTTAATAATTGAAAGTGAGTGCCCATTATGTAGTATGTGCTTGGAACCTTTTATATGTTTTCATATATATATGTTACCTGCTATATAGGAATGAACACAGCTAACAAAGTCCTTGCCACCACTGAGCTTAAATTTTAGCCCTTACAAGTCTATGATCAGAATGTATTTAAATCATTTTAAAATAATAACTATCAGTTAATTCAATTTTTCATTAGTCATATAAATTATCTCTCATGTCAAATTTAATCCAAAAGATAGAATTAAAAGTAGAATTTTGGAAGATAGCAAGATCTGGACTACCCCTAGAAGGAGTAGGTACACGAGAACTCCTACTTGGATAGCTTTTATAGTCTGTTCAGCAGCTAGGCCTGCTCTTTCACACCACATGTCCACATTTCTCTAAATGAACTCTCACATTAACTAAGTAAAATTATTAGGCATACATGGTCCATAAGACCACAAGATTGTAAACAAAAGGAATACAAAACTTAAATACAGACAAATACACACACACACCTCTCCTCACACACTAAAAGACAACAATTATATTCAACTATTCACCATGAGACATTGTATTAAGATAGTTCATGTGAGAGTTGCATCAACTAAATTATCCTATGTAAACTTCAATTTTTAAAAATTTAATTTTATACAAACAGACCACAAAATATTAATTTCCTCAACAAATCCTGCACATCTTACAATGACAGTGTTCATGACAGCTGCCCTCTACCAAAGCCTTTACATTGCATGGATCCAATGGCACTATGTCCATTGTAGTTCACGTGAATGGCGCACTTGGGCTTATTCAATGCACAAGCCATAGCAGAGCCATAGGTTTAACTGATTACTTTTTCTCCTCTCCTGACTAATAAAACCAATAGTGCTTTTTTGTCAGCAAAATCTGTCTTTCCAGTTACTTGCTTTGCAAGCTTCTATAGTAAATCATGTGTTTGTAAAAATACCAAGAGTCAACTTTCAGAAAAAAAAAAAAAAAAAAAAAAAAACTCAAAGAATGTTTCAAACCTGTTTCTTACTCAAAGCATTCTCTCTTTAAAGTGGTTTTAAATACTCATATTACCATGTAATCTAATATCAGTGAATGTGTAGTATTGCATTGCCAATTACAGATACACAAAGCATATATTTTCATTGGGTCATTTGAGAATTTAAACATGTTTTGCACATTAAATAGAAACTATAAAAAAAAAAAAAACCTGAACATCAGCCTTTAATAGATGATACTTTAATATTCTTGGACATTTAGAAACCAATTCATTACATTTGGCAGGTGGAATGCTGGTCTTGAGTAGTTTAATTGCATAAAATATAATGGATTATATTACATCCACCATTCCAGGCCCATCCGTTTTGTTGCCAGAAGCTATGTATCTTGGTAACTGTAACCACATCACAAAATTAATCTGTGAAAATTAATGAATGCATGTATGAGTATAATTAATAGATTTGATTCTAAAATAAATTTAAGTTAGATTTTGACATTTTATGTATTAACTAAAGTCTGTTCTCACACATGTAATCTATAATTCAATTATTTCTAAAGATCTTCCTATGGATGAGGCATTATACTGGGCAGTTTGAGAAAGGTAAAGATAAAACACATGCTGTCATTACCTTTAAATCTTTGTAATATAGGAGAGGGGACTAGCTTTATTGAATAGTCACACAGTAATAGTTTTACTCTATTAAAAAAGAATGTGTTAAGTGAAGAATGCAGACATGAATAAAGACTTTTGTGTGAGTTGAGAGTTAGATTCTGAGTAGTGCGAGATTTCAGAAGAATTAATAGCAGATGTAGAATTAATGAATGCACAAGGATTTTCCATGTTATGTTTGAAAAAATATGTTATTGAATACATATTGGGAAGGCAATTCTTGATTGATAGTGACAAAGTATTATATGGTTTGTGTTACTTTATTCCATTTGATAGACATATCACTTAGTCAACAATCTGTAAAATACGACCTGAGTATTCACAGTACATCTTTGTAAAGGTGCATTATACAATTGTCATGGACTTGGCATTTCATCATAAAGTGCTGATTTGAAACAATAATATCCAATTGTAACCATGTGCTCTAAAGAAACTGGTAGTTTGTTGAATTTATGCATTCTGATTTTCTGATAGAAAAAGGGCATGAAATGGAGCTGGTGCCATTATGAGAAAGAATAATGAAATCTAAAAGAACTTTCTTATTGCACATCTGGAGAGTTCAGCCATCAATGCATATTCAAGTACAGATATGGTGCCATGGCAAATTACACCTTCACTGACAAAGGACTTGGTCAAATTTTAAAATATACATTGATTCATTCATTCAATAAATGTTGATTGTCTTCCATAGTCCAGGCAAGACAATCCCCCTTCTCATTAGTTTACATACAGTAGTAGGACACTCATAAGAAACAAATAAACAAACAAGTACTTATCAGGTAATGATAAATCCAGTGAGGGAAATTAAACTAGTGTGACAAGACACAAAATGAACAGGGTTTGGCCAAAGAGACTTCTTTGAAGTGACATTTATCTGAAAACTAAATGATATTCCAGTCCAGTCTAACAGGTAATTTTTCTGTGATATCATTTAAGGAAAGTATATTACTAGCTTTTAAAGAAATCCATTGAGTTAGACAAGGCCTTGGTCCTGTGTGGTCAGATTGGCTAGTTGTCTGTGATTGTAATTTTCAGTCTGTCTGACCTCTGATCCCCTCTCTCAGTGCCTACCTTGGGTTTCTCTTACCTTGGATGTGAGGTCTCCCTTGAGCGCTGCTCCAGCAAAGCGCAGCCCCTGCTTCTTACCTTGGGCGTGGGGTAGCTCCTTTCTGCCGCCGTCCCTGCCCTCAGGCCAGGGGTAGCTCCTCTCTGTCGCGCTGTTGCGCCATCTCAGCCGCCACAATATGGCAACAAATTTGGAAAACTCAGCAGTGGCCACAGGACTGGAAAAGGTCCGTTTTCATTCCAATCCCAAAGAAAGGCAATGCCAAAAAATGCTCAAACTACCGCACAATTGCACTCATCTCACACGCTAGTAAAGTAATGCTCAAAATTCTCCAAGCCAGGCTTCAGCAATACATGAACTGCGAACTTCCAGATGTTCAGGCTGGTTTTAGAAAAGTCAGAGGAACCAGAGATCAAATTGCCTACATACTCTGGATCATCGAGAAAGCAAGAGAGTTCCAGAAAAACATCTATTTCTGCTTTATTGAATAAGCCACAGCCTTTGACTGTGTGGATCACAATAAACTGTGGAAAATTCTGAAAGAGATGGGAATACCAGACCACCTGACCTGCCTCTTGAGAAACTTGTATGCAGGTCAGGAAGCAACAGTTAGAACTGGACATGGAACAACAGACTGGTTCCAAATAGGAAAAGGAGTACGTCAAGGCTGTATATTGTCACCCTGCTTATTTAACTTCTATGCAGAGTACATCATGAGAAACGCTGGGCTGGAAGAAGCACAAGCTGGAATCAAGATTGCCGGGAGAAATATCAATAACCTCAGATATGCAGATGACACCACCCTTATGGCAGAAAGTGAAGAGGAACTCAAAAGCCTCTTGATGAAAGTGAAAGTGGAGAGTGAAAAAGTTGGCTTAAAGCTCAACATTCAGAAAACGAAGATCATGGCATCTGGTCCCATCACTTCATGGGAAATAAATGGGGAAACAGTGGAAACAGTGTCAGACTTTATTTTTCTGGGCTCCAAAATTTACTGCAGATGGTGATTGCAGCCATGTAATTAAAAGATGCTTATTCCTTGGAAGGAAAGTTATGACCAACCTAGATACCATATTAAAAAGCAGAGACATTACTTTGCCAACAAAGGTCTGTCTAGTCAAGGCTATGGTTTTTCCAATGGTCATTTATGGATGTGAGAGTTGGACTATAAAGAAAGCTGAGCGCCAAAGAATTGATGGTTTTGAACTGTGGTGTTGGAGAAGACTCTTGAGAGTCCCTTGGACTGCAAGGAGATCCAACCAGTCCATCCTAAAGGAGATCAGTCCTGGGTGTTCATCGGAAGGACTGATGCTGAAGCTGAAACTCCAATACTTTGGCCACCTGATGAGAAGAGCTGACTCATTGGAAAAGACCCTGATGCTGGGAAAGATCGAGCGCAGGAGGAGAAGGGGATGACAGAGGATGAGATGGTTGGATGGCATCACTGAGTAGATGGACATGGGTTTGGGTGGACTCTGGGAGTTGGTTTTGGACAAGGAGGCCTGGAGTGATGCGATTCATGGGTTGGCAAAGAGTCGAACACGACTGAGCGACTGAACTGAACTGAAAGAAATTCACTTTATATCTCAAGTTTTATGTTCTGTGCATCTTTGGGAAGTGAAAAAAATGTATTCTTATTTAATATTTTGGCTATAACAATTCTTGTTAACATAAAATTAATGTAGAATTGCAAAAGAATTGTGTGATTTTTCAACTAGCTTATTTGCTGTTACATTTCCCTTTCTGATCCCTTCTTTTCCTGTCAGTCATTTCAACTCCTCCTTTCCCTCTTTCTCTTTATTTCTCTTCTTTTGTATTGTGTATTTTTTCTATTTCTTTTATTTTTCTATCTGAAATCTCACTATGTGTAATACAAGCTACTTGTAATACGTTAGCTATAAAAACAAATAATTCCAAAATGCACTAATATAAGCCATTTTTGGGAAGTGGTACAGGTATGATTTTAGGTAACTTTCTGAATAAGAATCCAGCAGATAACATTATGAAATGTCTCAATTTTTATGATTCTAAAGTTAGGTATATCTATACATATTTTATACTATAATGGCACCACTTGAAACTTTTTATAATTATGTTTTGTTTTCCTCTTTTTTCACCTCTGGCTAGATTTTTGCTTTAAAATTTAAATAGGTCACTTCCTCTCTTCTATAGCAATGCACACTTCTTGTAAATCAAGATTTTAAATGAGTTTACACTACATTATGAGCTTTAACACTAAAAACAAACTTATCATTACCCAAATCATAATAAAAAATATTTTTCAAAAGTCTTTATAAATTTTTACTTGCTATGTTACCCCTTTATGAATTTTAGCCCAAACTCCTGAGATAATTACTTGCAAATTTCAGCCTAACTGGAAATTGCCAGGAAAAAAAAAAAATTCCACTTACAAGGGGTGATAAACAACATGAATGTTAATGTATAGGATGGAATTCTATGTGACAAGAATATTACAAGATATCTTACTTATTGTCCATGTAAATCATTAAATTCCAGAATTATTTAATCATTTTCTCCAAGACAAGGCCTTCTTTATTATTTAAAGGCCTTCCCATCTCCAGGGATCTTCCCAACCCAGGTCTCCCACATTGTAGGTAGATTATTTACCAGCTGAGCCACAAGGGAAGCCCATCATATACCATTGGTGAATGTAAATATGAACTAAGGAGTGCTGTGTGCTTAGTCACTCAGTTGTGTTTGACTCTTTGTGACCTCATGGACTATAGCCCACCAGGCTCCTCTGTCCATGTGATTCTCCATGCCAGAATCCTTGAGTGGGTTGCCATGCCCTCCTCTAGGGGATCTTCCCACCCCAGGGATCAAACCCAGGTCTCCTGCATTGCAGGCAGATTCTTTACCATCTGAGCCACCAAGGAAGCCCAGTAAACATATAGTATTTATGTCACAAATAACAAATAAATCATAATAGCTCTCTATGTATATTAGGGCCAGTCTCTTTTCCCAGAGAAAGAGCATGACATGACTGTATACATACACACACATATATACACTTGGGACCACTTGGGACTTCCCAAGTGGCTCAGTGATAAATAATTTGCCTGTCAATGTAGGAAATGTGGGTTTGTTCCCTGTCTCAGGATGATCCCCTGGAGAAGGAAATGGCAACCCACTCCACTATGCTTGCCTGGGAAATCTGAAGGACAGAGGAGCCTGGAAAGCTACAGTCCATACGATTGCAAGAGTTGGACACAAGTTAACAACTAAACAGCAAGAACAATATACATATATCACAAAGAAAAAGTCTCTGATCTGAGACTGTTTTTCAGCTTTTAATCCACTTACCAGAACATTAAATGAAAACTTTGAGATTTAAAGTTTGAGTATCTATTTGTTTCTAAGAAGATGGTCTGGTGATAACTGAAATTTTGCTTATTCATGTGATGCATGAATGAATAAATAACAGGTTATTTTTAATAAATTTGTATATAATTAACATACTTGACTGAATAAAATAAAATAAAATAAAAATAATATTTACTTTGCATTAATTTAAATGACATTGTCTGGAGGAAAAGAATTTAAGAAATCATTATATACTAAGGTTACTATTTTCAAAATCTTTTTTATTCCATTTTGCACATGGATTTGTAAATTTTTTGACTACTGTACTCTCAAACATTATAAGTAAATAAATTATGTTTAAAATTTTGAAACATGGTAGTTATTTGATAACTAGCTATTATAAAGCTGGGTGTTGACTAAATAGTACCTAATTATTCTTTTTTTTTTTAAATCAAATAATCCATTTATACCCCTGGTCCTTGTGGTTATCACATCATAATTCCCACCTCAGTTAGTTTCTGATATAAAATGAGTACTGATTTTAGTTATATGTGGAATCTAAAATACAAAACCAACAATCCAAAACAGAAACAAATTTATAGATTCAAAGAGTTGAGTGAAATGGAGGAAGGGAAATAAGAGGTACAAAGTACCCATTATACAATAATGCATAAATGTAATACACATCATAAGGAAAATAGTCAATAAAATGTAATAATTTTGTATGGTGACAGATGTTTACTGGACATGTGAACTTTTCATAATGTATTTGATTGGGGAATCATTAAGTTGCACACTTGAAACTAACATGATATTGTATGTCAACTATATTTCAATAACAAAATAAAATATATACAATATTATAAAGTGTATTAAATGTGTGGAAGGGAGAAAAGAAGGAAAGAATAGAAGGAGGAAAAGAGATGGTCCCAAAGCCTAGAATTTTATTAAAAGTATCATTTATTAGCTTGTAATTTAAGATACTTCACCAGGCACTTAACAGGCTTGGAAAGGAGCCAAATATCAAGAATAAAGATCCCTGTTGAATTTTATAAACAGACCAAGTTCCAAGAATAGCATCCATATTTCAATTGGCATACTGAATAAAAAAGCAATTTGATCCACTTTCTTATAGCAGCCTAGTCCTTTAATACCTTCTTATAAAATGGCTTAATGCATTTTTATCTTCCAATTTGATTCCTTTGATGAAAAATCTATCAATACATTCCACATCTTCTACAAAACTGTGACCTTATGGTTGCCCTTGTCAATGAAACCTATTGTCTGCTATTTACCTTAACTTCTTTTGACCACAATTATTAAAAGAGAGATATAAGAACCTAAAGTGATAATGGGCTTGATTTTCTGTGTAGATCCAGAAGTAGAGGCTAGCTATTTGGATGAGAAAAAATATATATTTTAGCATATTTATCAGGAGAAGAGAAAGAGATTGGCATTTATTATATATCATATCCATACTGTAATGTATTTGTTTCCAAACTGCTCTAAAGGTTGGAATTATCATTCTAATTGTTTTACTTATTTAAATACAGGTGAGAAAAATAAGGCTCAAAATTATCAAATTTCTTTTGCCACAGTTTTCCTTTTTTCTTCCTATATTTGTGTGTATGTGTCTTAAGTTGCAGAGAAGGCAATGGCACCCCACTCTAATACTCTTGCCTGGAAAATCCCATGGACGGAGGAGCCTGGTAGGCAGCAGTCCATGAGGTCGCTAAGAGTCGGACACGACTGAGCAACTTTGCTTTCCCTTTTCACTTTCCTGCATTGGAGGAAACTTTCTATGTTTAATTCTTGTTACATAATTTAAATAGATATAGTAGTTTCAGAGAAAAGGCATCTAGATGAATGTTTAATGAGTCATGCATGTATAGGCTTTTCAGGTGGTGCTAGTGGTAAAAAATCTGCCTACCAATGTAGAAGATGTAAGAGACTTGAGTTCGAACTCTGGAGGGCGTGGAAACCCACTCCAGTGTTCTTGCCTGGAGAATCCCAGGGACGGGGGAGCCTGGTGGGCTGTCCTCTATGGGGTCGCACAGAGTCGGACACGACTGAAGCGACTTAGCAGCAGCAGCAGCAGTCCTAAATTGCTTCAGTGATGTCCGGCTCTTTGCAACCCCATGGACTGTAACCCACCAGGCTCCTCTGTCCATGGGGTTCCACAGGCAAGAATACTGGAGAGGGTTTCCACGCCCTCCAGAGTTCGAACTCAAGTCTCTTACATCTTCTACATTGGTAGGCAGATTTTTTACCACTAGCACCACCTGAAAAGCCTATACATGCATGACTCATTAAACATTCATCTAGATGCCTTTTCTCTGAAACTACTATATCTATTTAAATTATGTAACAAGAATTAAACATAGAAAGTTATTAATTGGCCAAATGTTCTTGCTTTTACGTTAGGCGAAATGCAAATATGTTTTTAATATAAAAGCACAATCTCTGAGTTAGAACACTTCTAAAAATGTAATTTTGACTTCTAATTCACAGTGTCCAGCAGTAGAGAATCAGATCAAGATAAGTTGATTCTTATTAATGTTCCTCAACTAATCTCACATTTTCCATTTTATTTAGTCCTGATCTAATTATTAAGTAAAATGTTGTTTTAAATGACCTATTTTAACTTTTAAAAATAAAGAAGAAAAAGGTAAAGATTTACAAAAAGCACAAAACAAACAAACAAATTAAAAACTCTGTGAAGCCTAAACAAAAGAGGGTTTGCACAAATATGTTCTTTACATTTAAGCCTATGATTTCCCTTAAGTTTTTAATTTTTAATACAATCTAATAGTAGAAAGGAAAGGTCAGTTTGAGAAGCCAGAAAAATGCTTATATGATGCTTATCCAGGCATGGATTTCAAAACTCTCTCAGCTTTATAAATGTGAATGTGGATTGCTTTTGCTCTCAATGCATTTTTCTCAATACAATGAGAAGAACAATATTCTGAGTTTGAGGTTTATACCACAAGGCATTTTTGAATTTTGTAGGCAAAAGAAACTGTTGGAGTCTTATGGTCTGGTAGGGAACATATTTTCCCCCTCCTTTCTAGCATATGATTCAAAAGTGGCAAAGCTCGTTTTCTCTAAACTCCCCCAAACATTCACCTTTGGCCCTATGTCAATTAAAAAAAAAAAGTTTTAACTCCAAAGAATTGCTCTCTGGAGTTTTTACCAGAAAATTCATCTTTACCTCAGCAGTCAATGAATATCAAACTATTCAATTCAGTCTCTATCACCTGCAGCAATATCAGTTCAGGCAAAACCAAAGATGGAGTTTGTTTCAGCATAGGGAAAATCTTTATGACTAGTTAATAGGGAAATCAGCCCAAATTAATTTTCTGAAAATATCCCAGTACAAAACTCCTGTTCAGAGTGGGGGTATGGATAGTGAATATATGCAGACATAGGAATATACTTTCTGATAACCATAAAATTAAATGAAAATTAATGACAAATCCCTAATTCTCAGAATATATCCAATTCAGTGATTGCAATTTTGCTCAATTAAAAGGTGCCAGAACTTTCTCCCACATTGAAAGTGGTTTCAGCTGTGACTCTTTAGCAGGTTTTATGTAGAAATTATGGGGTTTTGATATCAACAAAAGTATACAGTGTCTGTGTGTGTATGCATGTGTGTGCACTTTCAATTTGCATATAAGTCAGTTAGTTGCTTTCAACAAAAAATAAAAATATTTCTCTACTGACAGTGCAAACAGCTTCTTCACTATTTCCATTAAATTGAGAGGTTTTCCAGTGCCAAAACATGAAGTATGTTGACAAATGTATTAAAAGAAACATTATCCTGTTAAAGTGAAGTTTCACAATTGATTACTTGAGTAAAGCTAATCTGTCATTTTAAATTTATAAGCTTTTAGAAATGACACACTATTTCAATGTTAATATTATTTTCTATTTTAATTACAAGAGTATTATTAAAATTGGATTTGTTTTCAATGCCTCTCACTTATATGTCACTGATTTTCCAAAGTATCTCTTTATTTTGATTATCAAAGCACCCAGATTGAACTGTGTCATAAATGCAAAGTGATTTGGTACATGATTTGATGGAATGTAAAGTGTGGCAACAGTAGGTAATGGGCATAGGACTTATCTAAAATTATATAACTCTGCAAATTTGAGAATACCATGGAAAGGAGTTAACAGCTGAAGATGGAAATAGGAGAAATAAGAACTATGTTAGCTTAAGGGAAACTTTTTCCTCAAAATTACTTTTTGAAAGGATTTCTCTTAATACAAACTTTACTGAACTGTAAAAAAATAAAGATGCATAAAATAGCACGGCGATCTGTGAGGGCAGGAGTTAGAATCATAAAACATTCACGTGGTTTCAGGAAATAGGACAAAGAGGTTAAATTGGAGTTTCAAAGGATATTTTACACCTGTTATTCCTTTAACAGGAAATCCTGTAAATTTGCAAGAGAAAATCAGGAAGATGAACACTAACATGCATTTTAAAATTTTGTAGTACTTTTATTTTCACCATATTGCCCAGGAAATCTAGTTTAAGAAGTAAGAAAATACATTCTGAATGCTTTAATTCACAGATTTATAAAACAAATTTGGAAATTATCTATGAAAATGTGATTTTTAAAAGTAAATCAATCAACTTCACCAAGTTCAAATCATTTATGTTTCATGAAACATGGCATTTCCTAAGTTGATGATTTAAGTTCTATATTCTCCAAATGCTAAAATTCAAAAATTTCTCCCTAAGCAATACATAAGTGAAAAGGAGAGGGACAACTAAAGAATATATCTCAATGTCTGAAAAAAACCTAACGATACTAATAAAATGGCAGCACCTCTCTGGAATTTGATTTCATTTTTTTCCTAATCCATTTGACTAATGCACCTTTTCTCCTCTCCAGCTGCTGTGCAGAGTGCTTGCCTTCTGTCTCAGTATCTCTGATCATCTGCCATCTCCCACAGGTAATTTTCTGACTGTTTCTGTTGATTGTCAACTTTTCATGACATTCTGCTCCTCTCCCCCTGCAACTCCCACCACATATTGTCCTGTAGTGATGAAGTCCCGTACAAAAGTTGTGAGTAACCAGAAGTTTTTTATAATGAGATTTCAAGGTAAAGCATGTTCAGGCAGCAAAAGAAAAGAAAACTGATTCTGTAATTCACTTTTCAGTGAAGCTTCAAGGGTAATCACTCTGTGGTTGCCTTTGAGACCTGAGGTCATTTACTAAAGCTATTACAAATGATTTAATAAATACATATTTAATTATTGAATTATGTTAAGTGCACTATTTAATTTCCTTACCACAGATGGCACACAATTACTAGATTTACTCAGGTTTCTCTAAGTAATTTCCATTAGCATATATTCTTGCTCTTATTTTTCCCCTCAAGTTGAAAATTTCTTTAGACAATTACTCCAGAGAGTGCCCAAATATTTTTTAAAAAGAAACAAGATGATAACAACAGCAAAAAAGAAGCATCAGAAAATACATGAAAATACTGAATAGCATTTTTTAGGAAAATATGGAAATTAAATTTAAGTTATTATATTTTATACTAAAATTTTACAATGTATTTTTTATACTGAGATCATCTTCGCAATACAATTGACATGCCTGGTTCTGTACCAGATTTTCAGAAGGCAAATGAAGGAAGAGGGAAATTAGGAGAATTCTCCAAAATCAGTTAGCCATTCCATGTTGCTAACATCCAATACTGCTTGTATTGTATATACACTGTGTCAGGCAGTCTACTTGATAAGCACCAGCAATTTTACTGTCTTAAAAAAACCCATGAGAGTGTTACAATTATTATCTCCATTTTACAGATGAGAAAATGAGACACAGGGGGATTAAGTAGTTTTCCAAGTTATTCAGCTTGTAATGTAGGAGAGAGATTAGGTCCAAGCAGTCAGACTTTACTTTCTTTGCTGTAACCACTGTGCTATACCAGTATTCTACTTTTACGCTGGTATTTCACATATGCTTAGCTAATTCCTGGTAGTTTTATCCTAGATAATTAGCAGGACCTATTGATTATATCTTTAAAAAAAGTCTACAAACAATAGTTGGTTATTAAAATAAATATATGTAACAGTACATTTTCTACTAATCCTATGAGGTTGAGTTAGATTCACATTGTATCTGAATACAACTTTGAAACATTTCTTATATCTATTTGGATTTAATCTAAATTAAGAAAAAAATTCTAAGCCTATGCCTCAGCTAATATTTGTTATTGTTCAATTGCAATAGCTTCCTTTAACCATGGCCTTCTATAAATTCCCACCCTCATCATCAATTTTGGATTTGTCTTTCTAAAATTAGGTTAATAATTTTCAGTTCTGTTGCATTTGTCCTTTAAAAATTTAGTTAATAGGCTCAAATCCATTCTGAAAATATATGAATATATGGAAGTGAAATGTTACTTTTAAACTTTATAGGAGCCTATTAGCATATTGATTTTGATCTTGAAATGTGCAATCAATTGTTTTCTAACCAATGAATGATACTCAATTTAATTGCTGCTGCTGCTGCTGCTAAGTCGCTTCAGTCGTGTCCGACTCTGTGTGACCCCATAGATGGCAGCCCACCAGGCTCCCCTGTCCCTGGGATTCTCCAGGCAAGAACACTGGAGTGGGTTGCCATTTCCTTCTCCAATGCAAAATCAGTTAGCCATTCCATGTTGAAAAATGACACTGAAGTCGCTCAGTTGTGTCGTACTCCTAGCAACCCCTAATAATAATAGCCAGCATTTATTAAGTCCTCTATTTACACATGATACTGATCTAAATATTTTACATATATTATCTCACTTAGTACTCATGACAACTATATGAGATAGGTATCGGTACCATCCTCATTTTGCAGATGAAGAATGATGGTCAACATAAACTTGACCAAGCTCATGCTTCTAGCAAATGAAGCCGGACTGAAACACAGGAATTTACAGTCCAGCTTGATCTGTTAGCCGCAACTGCACATTAGCATTATCAATAGAACATTCTGCAGTAATAAAGTATGTTATAAAATAGTGGCTAGTGTGACTGAGGAAGTGAATTTTTAATTTTAATTAATTTAAAATAATAGCCATATATGAGCTAGTGGTTACCATGTTGGACAGGACAGCTATACTGCCTGATACTTGGCCTGTATGTGTATGTATATGTATGGCTGAGTCCCTTCACTGTTTACCTGAAACTATGACTACATGGTTAGTCAGCTATATCCCAATACAAAATAAAAGTTCAATATATAGATATATATTTATAGAAATAATATATATAGAAATTATATATATTTATATATATAATATATGTATATATATGTTGGGCTTGTTTCTGCTTCTACATGTAAAATGGTTAGAGTCTTTCATCAGATTTTCAACAAAATTATGTTAATAAGCACAGTAAGGAAAATCTTATATCTTCTTTTAAAATCTTATATCTTTGAAATCGTATTATGCTGATAACCTAACAGAATATGTTACTAACTAGGAAGAAAGTCTTCGTAAATCATTGCTTCCCTAATTTAACTTACTATGGAATCTATTTTGAACTTGTTTTTTCCCTTTCAAAGTTGATGCCTTTGTGAAGAAAGGCCAGTGATACTGAATTTGTATTCAATTCAATTCAGTCATGAAGGAAGCTTCTTCATAAGGGCAGGGCAGACAGCTATGACTTCCTGACAGAAATGGCCCTGATCATAGCACCCTCCATTCATGTGCATTTCCTTCTTTCATAACACTTCCAGTATTAAACCCTGTGATTAGAAGAGACTCATAGAAAATAAATGCAAAGAAGTGTGCCTCCCAGCTTCCCCAAACTTCCTGTTAGAAATATTTCAAGCAGCACTTAGTTCCTCATTGGGAAAAAGAAAAAAAAGGAAAAGGGAACTTCAATAACAGATAAAAACACTAACATCTGCAGAGCAATTTTACCAAGTACTTTTACAAGATAAACCATTTGAAATTCAAGAAACCCTGCAAGCTTTGGCCAAATGCAATTAATCATACACTTTTGAAAGAAAAGGCTAAACTCAGAAATTTGACTTGCCCAGTTTTCATAGAATTATTTCATTCAGTGAAGTCACCAATGAAGATTTTTAGGGATGTTTGTTTTATTTTGCTTTTAGGAATCTCATTTTGCCCTCTCCTTACAATAAGTTATGCTATGTGCTCTTAAAACATGTATCTGTTTTTAGTATTGTTCTGGCCACTTAACTGGGTGATGTTAGCAAAATTAATTAATCACTTTTTTTTTTCATCTTTAAAATGGGAATGATATAGATCTGACTTCTTGAAATTACTTAAAATATTTAGATAATAGTATATCAAACAGTGTTTGGTATATAGTAAATGTTCAATAAATATTGAATACTATCATTACTTTATTATTCTTATGAATTTGTCTTACTCCTTTTTTTAGTATTGCCTATACTTCATAGTCTAGTAAACAAAGGATATTCTCTCTTGCATTGGGAATTAGTTATAGAATGCATGTATAGCTTCTTCCTTCAATCCTTTTTTCAGGCCAGGTCTCTATCCCATATTTATCTCTCTCCCCCTCCCCTATATAACTCAGTGTAATGTGGCATATAGGCTTGGAGAAGGCAATGGCACCCCACTCCAGTACTCTTGCCTGGAAAATCCTATGGACAGAGGAGCCTGGTAGGCTGCAGTCCATGGGGTTGCTGAGAGTTGGACGCGACTGGGTGACTTCACTTTCACTTTTCACTTTCAAGCATTGGAGAAGAAAATGGCAACCCACTCAAGTACTCTTGCCTGGAAAATCCCATGGACAGAGGAGCCTGGTAGGCTTCCACCTATGGGGTCACACAGAGTCGGACACAACTGAAGTGACTTAGCAGCAGTAGCATATAGGCTATAAACATCAATTGTATATGGAATGAAATTAAATCTCTCTCTCCAATGTGCCAGTTTTTTATAGACAGGAAAGATTTTCCCTAAGCACTATGGAAAATGTGGCCCCAGTAGCTGTCAAGTAAATCTCTAAGGCCAAAAAAGAAGTTCATCTTCTTCGAAACCTTAGTGGGATTGTCCTCACCCTTCTGGGATTCAAATGAGTTTCAGGAAAATGGCTTTATTTTACCTATACAACCCGATAGGCTAGTGCTGATCTATGTAAAAGGAAAGAAAACCTATTTCATTTAATGTTAAAGTGAAGAAACCTGTTCAATATATTTCATGAGCAATGGAAAAAAAAGGGGGGTGGGGAGATTGGAACCCATTGAGGACAGCTGCAATTTCTAAAGAAAATTCTCTTTAACATTTTTTTCCCTTTAAAATGTTTATAATGTGGAAGCTTCTGACAGAAAAAAAAAAAATTATTGGTGAGTAAGTTACCACTACTACTACTTAAGATTCATTTTTTTATATTCATTGTCCTTTATGTAAAATCTTTCAGTTGAAAAGTCAGCAAAGAAGTACTGAAAATAAACACATTTAAATGAAAGTTTGCTTCTGGCAGGAAGGTTGTGAGGTGTTCAGGAGGCTTAAACACATAAACACTTGGTAAGTATTTTAAAATAAATTTTAAACAAGCATGATTTATTTTTTTCCAAACCAACTGTGCCTTTTCAAAGAGCTGCATGTGAATGAATAATAACGTGGAAGCAGCATTTTTTCTCAAAGGGATGCATTTATCTATGGATATGTTATGATTTAAGATAAAGTCATCGACTCAGAGCTAAAGTTTAGACTAATTAAAATATATAAATTACTTTTCTTCTGACCTCAAGGAGAGAGGCACAGGCTGGCATCAGCACAAGCCATGCTCTCAGCAGGAGAATTATTATTATAAATGGAACAGAGCTTCAGATATTACAGGAATGCACATGTCAAAATATTTGGGGCTATAACTATAGACAAAATCAATATAACAGACACAAGCATCATTCTCCCCTTTGATTTTTCTATTAAGTTGAGCTGAGAATACCTCAAAGAATAATTATTTCATGTCAAAATTGCAGTAAAATTTGCATTAATCAGTAAAGCAGTTTTATTTAAAGAAATATTCTACTTTAGCGAATTTTGTTATTGACTTCTAGTGCATTTTTTAGTTTTCCCAGATTATATTTCTATTCCTACTTAAATCATGGATCAGAAACTAATTGCATTAGTATCATTGCAAAAATCCTAGCCTCTATTCTCTAGACCCATCTAAGTAGAGCCTAAAATTCTAGCAAAAATTTTTTGTTTGTTTTTATGCCAATTTACTTTAAACAAGACAGTCTACATTAAATATCGGAGCACTTTCAATGGTGTGGTGAAACTGCTGGGCTAGTAACAGTATTAAATAGTGCATGTTGCTTCAAAGAGCAATAGTCTGATTTGGAACTGTGTGAACATGTACTGGGGTAAAATGTGCATGGTGCCAGAAT